>NW_027012359.1:0-19776 GCF_036934945.1 Oncorhynchus masou masou
GCTGTTTGGAGGGGTTAAAAATCAGATCTTTCCAAAACTTCATATATATGATTAGGCAACCCCATGAACTGTAAATCAGTCATTTTTCCCATAAAAATTCAAAGGAAAACTAAATCACACAGATACACAACATGGATGGAGGGACGTATCATTGGGGTGCGTAGAGACTGACAGTGCCTCCAATAGTTAGCTTTGAATGATATCAAATTGACTGATGGACGGTGACTTGCAGGTGACTCTTGTCCATTAGCAATATGTTTAAGCGGTGAGGTACCATCACCAAAAGCGACATTCTGAAATCAAGCCAAACGAGCGATGGAGAGGTTCCAGAATCACTGCCCAGCCATCCCGAGTTCATCGGGCCAGTCAATTTGGCATTCCTGCATGATTTTTATGGCATGACAAATTGGTGATGGTGACTGCCCAGTTAACCATATGGCAAATGCACAGTGACTTTGCAAAAGTGAGAAAACATAAACAAATGGACATGATGAAATCAACACCACGAGTGATCGAAAGGAACAACAATCACTGCCCGGCCATCCCGAGTTCATCAGGCCAGTCAATTTTGCATTTCTGAAGGATTTTTGAGCATGTCAAATTTCTTATGACATTTGGCCCCCACAAAACATATGCCTTATGCACAAGCAAAAAAAAAAAAAAACATTATGATAATAAAATATGACTAAAGTATGTTGATACAGTTCTTATACGTGTGTAACTGACACAAAATGCGAAAAAATTTCGAAAAACGGTCCAGAAAGCACTTTTTTAGGGGTGTGTGAAGTTTTTTATGAAATTTTATAATTTTTGACTTTTGACTTCTGACTTCCTATGAAATCATATTGCAAATGGACAAAACATATGCAATATGCGCAAGTAAAAAAATTAAAAAAATTATGATAATAAAATTGGACAAAAGTATTTTCATACAGTTCTTATACATGTGTAATTGTCAAAAAAAGCGAAAGAATTTCGAAAAACGGTCCAGAAAGCACTTTTTTAAGGGGTGATACGTTTTTTTCAAAAAATTCGTTTTTTCAAAATTTGGCTTTTGGATGTTGACTTGGAGTCCAATACCAATATGAAAAACCATGGTGGAGTGCAATCGCCACCTGTTGGATTTTTGAAGTGTTACAACTGGCAATACCCATATGGCAATAGAAGTAAACTTTGCATGAATCAACGCCGCTTTGGGTGGTATTGGCCAATGTGTGCATGGTTTGTCCTATGCCAATAACTTGCCATTCATTTTTGTCCACTACGGGGGTGAAATCCCTTACTAACCTCCTGCCCAATGTATGACCATATTAGAGAGACATATTTCCCTCAGATTACACAGATCCACAAAGAATTCGAAAACAAATCCAATTTTGAAAGACTCCCATATCTACTGGGTGAAATTCCACAGTGTGCCATCAGAGCAGCAAGATTTGTGACCTGTTGCCACGAGAAAAGGGCAACCAGTGAAGAACACGCACAATTGTAAATACAACCCATATCTATGCTTATTTATTTTATCTTGTGTCCTTAACCATTTGTACATTGTAAAAACACTGTATATATATATAATATGACATTTGTAATGTCTTCATTGTTTTGAAACTTCTGTATGTGTGATGTCTACTGTTAATTTTTATTGTTTATTTCACTTTATATATTATCTACCTTACTTGCTTTGGCAATGTTAACACATGTTACCCATGCCAATAAAGCCCCTTGAATTGAATTGAATTGAATTGACAGAGTGAGGGAGAGGAGAGAGAGAGAGTGAGGGAGAGGAGAGACAGAGTGACGGAGAGGAGAGAGAGAGAGTGAGGGAGAGGAGAGACAGAGTGACGGAGAGGAGAGAGAGAGAGTGAGGGAGAGGAAAGACAGAGTGACGGAGAGGAGAGAGAGAGTGAGGGAGAGGAAAGACAGAGTGACGGAGAGGAGAGAGAGAGAGTGAGGGAGAGGAGAGACAGAATGACGGAGAGGAGAGAGAGAGAGTGAGGGAGAGGAGAGACAGAGTGACGGAGAGGAGAGAGAGAGTGAGGGAGAGGAAAGACAGAGTGACGGAGAGGAGAGAGAGAGTGAGGGAGAGGAAAGAGAGAGTGAGGGAGAGGAGAGACAGAGTGACGGAGAGGAGAGAGAGAGAGAGTGAGGGAGAGGAGAGACAGAGTGACGGAGAGGAGAGAGAGAGAGTGAGGGAGAGGAGGAGAGGTCAATGTGTCTACACACTGAAAACTGTTAAATGACACGTCTGCATGCAGAACACAGTAATCGTTGAAATAGTTTCATTGTCTGGTCCATGCAGGGCTGATGATGTAGATCGCGTAGTAAGTGACTCCTCTTTGTAACACACACTCTTGCATAGCTTCACGTCTCAGTGGCATGGTGTTTATACACACACTCTTGCATAGCTTCACGTCTTTGTGGCATGGTGTTTATACACACACTCTATTGCGTAACAATCCAGCCAGCAGCAACTTTTCCTATTTTAGACATAACAAGCAAGAAGCCATTCCATAGAGGGCAGAGAGATGAGGGAGGGGCCAGAGCGAGATGAGGGAGGGGCCAGAGAGAGGAGAGAGGGCCCAGAGAGAGGAGGGAGGGGGCAGAGAGAGGAGAGAGGGGCCAGAGAGAGGAGAGAGGGGCCAGAGAGAGGAGAGGGGGGGCCAGAGAGAGGAGAGAGGGGCCAGAGAGAGGAGAGAGGGGCCAGAGAGAGGAGAGAGGGCCCAGAGAGAGGAGAGAGGGGCCAGAGAGAGGAGAGAGGGGCCAGAGAAAGGAGAGAGGGGCCAGAGAGAGGGGAGAGGGGCCAGAGAGTGGAGAGGGGCCAGAGAGTTGAGGGAGGGGGCAGAGAGAGGAGAGAGGGCCCAGAGAGAGGAGAGAGGGGCCAGAGAGAGGAGAGAGGGGCCAGAGAGAGGAGAGAGGGGCCAGAGATAGGAGAGAGGGGGCAGAGCTAGGAGAGAGGGGACAGAGAGAGGAGAGAGGGGGCAGAGAGAGGAGAGAGGGGCCAGAGAGAGGAGAGAGGGGCCAGAGCGAGAGGACGGAGGGGCCAGAGATAGGAGAGAGGGGGCAGAGCTAGGAGAGAGGGGACAGAGAGAGGAGAGAGGGGGCAGAGAGAGGAGAGAGGGGCCAGAGAGAGGAGAGAGGGGCCAGAGAGAGGAGAGAGGGGGCCAGAGCGAGATGAGGGAGGGGCCAGAGAGAGGAGAGAGGGGCCAGAGAGAGGAGAGAGGGGCCAGAGAGAGAAGAGAGGGGCCAGAGCGAGGAGAGAGGGGCCAGAGAGAGGAGAGAGGGGCCAGAGCGAGATGAGGGAGGGGCCAGAGAGAGGAGAGAGGGGCCACAGAGAGGAGAGAGGGGCCAGAGAGAGGAGAGAGGGGCCAGAGAGAGGAGAGAGGGGCCAGAGAGAGGGGAGAGGGGCCAGAGTGAGAGGAGGGAGGGGCCAGAGATAGGAGAGAGGGGGGCAGAGCTAGGAGAGAGGGGACAGAGAGAGGGAGAGAGGGGGCAGAGAGAGGAGAGGGGGGGCAGAGAGAGGAGGGGGGCAGAGAGAGAGAGAGAGGGGGCAGAGAGAGAGGAGGGAGGGGCCAGAGATAGGAGAGAGGGGGCAGAGCTAGGAGAGAGGGGACAGAGAAAGGAGAGAGGGGACAGAGAGAGGAGAGAGGGGGCAGAGAGAGGAGAGGGGAGGCAGAGAGAGAGAGAGGGGGCAGAGAGAGGAGAGAGGGGGCAGAGAGAGGAGAGAGGGGTGAGAGCAAGAGGAGGGAGGGAGGGGCCACAGAGAGAAGAGGGAGGGGGTAAAGAGAGGAGGGAGGGGTCAGAGCGAGAGGAGGGAGAGGCTAGAGCGAGAGGAGGGATGGGCCAGAGAGAGAGGAGGGAGAGGGTAAAGAGAGGATGGAAGGGCCAGAGCGAGAGGAGGGAGGGTTAACTACTCATGGTGTGATTGTGATAACGCACAGAAACTCAAGTCCTTTTGTTCACACAACCTAGAATACCTCACAATCAAATGCCGACCGTATTATCTCCCAAGATAACTCTCTCCGGTTAAAGTCACAGCCGTGTATATTCCAACTCAAGCCGATACCACGCCGGCCCACAAGGAGCTACACTGGACAGAAACTGGAAACCACATATCCTGAGGCCGCAGTTATTGTAGCTGCGGATTTTACCAAATCAAATTTGAGGAAAAACGCTACCAAAGTTCTATCAACACATTGACTTTAGTACATCCTCTGGTAAAACACTGCTACTCTCCCTTTCGAAATGCCTACAAGGCCCTCCCCGCCCTCCTTTTGGCAAATCAGATCACAACTCCATTTTGCTCCTCCCTTCCCTTATGCAGAAACTTAAACAGGAAGTACCCGTGCTAAGATCTATTCAACGCTGTTCTGACCAATCGGAATCCGTGCTTCAACATTGTTTTGATCATGCGGCCTTTTGATCATGCCACCGGTTCTGGGTAGCCTCTGAGAATAACATTGAGGTGACTGAGTTCATCAGGAATTGTATAGGGGATGTTGTTCCCACTGTGACTATTAAAAACTACCCAGAAACCGTGAATAGATGGCAGCATTCGTGCAAAACTGAAAGCACGAGCCACCGCACTTAACCATGGCAAGGTGACTGGGAATATGGCTGAAATAGTGTAGTTATTTCCTCCGTAAGGCAATCAAACGGGGCAAAACGTCAGTGCAGAGACAAAATGGAGTCACAATTCAACGTCTCAGACACAAGTCTACAGACAATCACGGACTGCAAAGGGAAAACCAGCCGCGGACCCTGGCGTCTTACTCCCGGACAAGCTGAACACCTTCTTCAGCCGTTTGGGGATAACACAGTGCCACCGACGTCTTGCTCCCAGACAAGCTAAACACCTTCTTCGCCCGCTTTGGGGATAACAAAGTGCCACCGACGTCTTGCTCCCAGATAAGCTAAACACCTTCACCCGCTTTGGGGATAACACAGTGCCACCGACGTCTTGCTCCCGGACAAGCTGAACACCTTTTTCACACGTTTTGGGGATAACACAGTGCCACCGACGTCTTGCTCCCAGACAAGCTAAACACCTTCTTCAGCCGTTTGGGGATAACACAGTGCCACCGACGTCTTGCTCCCAGACAAGCTAAACACCTTCTTCGCCCGCTTTGGGGATAACAAAGTGCCACCGACGTCTTGCTCCCAGATAAGCTAAACACCTTCACCCGCTTTGGGGATAACACAGTGCCACCGACGTCTTGCTCCCGGACAAGCTGAACACCTTTTTCACACGTTTTGGGGATAACACAGTGCCACCGACGTCTTGCTCCCAGACAAGCTAAACACCTTCTTCACCCGCTTTGGGGATAACACAGTGCCACCGACGTCTTGCTCCCGGACAAGCTGAACACCTTTTTCACCCGTTTTGGGGATAACACAGTGCCACCGACGTCTTGCTCCCAGACAAGCTAAACACCTTCTTCACCCGCTTTGGGGATAACACAGTGCCACCGACGTCTTGCTCCCAGACAAGCTAAACACCTTCTTCGCCCGCTTTGGGGATAACACAGTGCCACTGACGCGACTCACTCCCAAGGACTGTGGGCTCTCCTTCTCCGTGGCCGACGTGAGTAAGACATTTAAGGATCTTAACCCTCGCAAGGCCAGACGGCATCCCAAGCCGCGTCCTCAGAGCATGCGCAGACCAGCTGGCTGGAGTGTTTCCGGACATATTCAATCTCTCCCTATCCCAATCTCCTGTTCCAACTTGCTTCAAGATGTCCACCATTGTTCCTGTACCCAAGAAAGCAAAGGTAACTGAACTAAATGACTATCCCCCCGTAGCACTCACTTCTGTCATCATGAAGTGCTTTGAGAGGCTAGTTAAGGATCATATCACCTCCACCCAACTTGACACCCTAGACCCACTCCAATTTGCTTACCGCCCAAATAGATCCACAGTCGATGCAATCGCCATCACTCTGCACACTGCTTTATCCCATCTGCATTTACATTACATTTAAGTCATTTGGCAGACGCTCTTATCCAGAGCGACTTACAAATTGGTGAATTCACCTTATGACATCCAGTGGAACAGCCACTTTACAATAGTGCATCTAAATCATTTAAGGGGGGGGTGAGAAGGATTACTTTATCCTATCCTAGGTATTCCTTAAAGAGGTGGGGTTTCAGGTGTCTCCGGAAGGTGGTGATTGACTCCGCTGTCCTGGCGTCGTGAGGGAGTTTGTTCCACCATTGGGGGGCCAGAGCAGCGAATAGTTTTGACTGGGCTGAGCGGGAACTGTACAACTGGACAAGAGGAATACCTATGTAAGAATGCTGTTCATTGACTAAAGCTCAGCATTCAACATCATAGTACCCTCCAAGCTCATCATCAAGCTGGAGGCCCTGGGTCTCCAGGGTCCCTGTTTAACCGGGTCCTGGACTTCCTGATGGGCTGCCCCCCGGTGGTAAAGGTAGAAAACAACACCTCGACTTCGCTGATCCTCAACACTGGGGCCCCAAAAGGGTGCGTGCTCAGCCCCCTCCTATACTCACCTATGACTGCGTGGCCATGCACGCCTCCAACTCAATCCTCAAGTTTGCAGACGACACAACAGTAGTATACCCGATTACCAACAACGACAAGACAGCCTACAGGAAGGAGGTGAGGGCCCTCGGAGGGTGGTGTCAGGAAAACTACCTCTCACTCAACGTCAACAAAACAAAGGAGCTGATCGTGGACTTCAGGAAACAGCAGAGGGAGCACCACCCCGTCCACATCTATGGGACAGTGGTGGAGAAGGCAGAAAGCTACAAGTTCCTCGGCATCACACATCACTGACAATCTGAAATGGTCCACCCACACAGACAGTGTGGTGAAGCAGGCGCAACAACGCCTTAGACTGTTAAACAGCCATCACTAGCCAGCTTCCACCTGGTTACTCAACCCTGCACCTTAGAGACTGCTGCCCCATATACATAGACATGGAAACACTGGTCACTTTAATAATGTTTATATACAGCTCTACTTATCTGATACATATATACTGTATTCTATTCTACTATATTTTAGTCAATGCCACTCCAACATTGCTCGTCTTAATATTGATATATTTATTAATTACATACATCTTACTTTTGGATGTGTGTTTTGTTGTGAATTGTTAGATACTACTGCACTGTTGGAGCTGGGAACACAAGCATTTAGTTAGATATTACTGCACTGTAGGAGCTAGAAACACAAGCATTTAGTTAGATATTACTGTACTGTTGGAGCTAGAAACACAAGCATTTAGTTAGATATTACTGCACTGTTGGAGCTAGAAACACAAGCATTTAGTTAGATATTACTGCACTGTTGGAGCTAGAAACACAAGCATTTAGTTAGATACTACTGCACTGTTGGAGCTGGGAACACAAGCATTTAGTTAGATATTACTGCACTGTTGGAACTGGGAACACAAGCATTTAGTTAGATATTACTGCACTGTTGGAGCTAGGAACACAAGAATTTAGTTAGATACTACTGCACTGTTGGAGCTAGGAACACAAGCATTTAGTTAGATACTACTGCACTGTTGGAGCTAGAAACACAAGCATTTAGTTAGATATTACTGCACTGTTGGAGCTAGGAACACAAGCATTTAGTTAGATACTACTGCACTGTTGAGCTAGCACTGTTGGAGCTAGAAACACAAGCATTTAGTTAGATATTACTGCACTGTTGGAGCTAGAAACACAAGCATTTAGTTAGATACTACTGCACTGTTGGAGCTAGGAACACAAGCATTTAGTTAGATACTACTGCACTGTTGGAGCTAGAAACACAAGCATTTAGTTAGATACTACTGCACTGTTGGAGCTAGAAACACAATCATTTAGTTAGATATTACTGCACTGTTGAAGTTAGAAACAAAAGCATTTAGTTAGATACTACTGCACTGTTGGAGCTAGGAACACAAGCATTTAGTTAGATATTACTGCACTGTTGGAGCTAGGAACACAAGAATTTCACTCTATAGGGAATAGGGCTGTAGTATAGAGTAGTGTACTATATAGGGAATAGGGCTGTAGTATAAAGTAGTGCACTATATAGGGAATAGGGCTGTAGTATAAAGGAGTGTACTATATAGGGAATATGGCTGTAGTATAGAGTAGTGGACTATATAGGGAATAGGGCTGTAGTATAAAGGAGTGTACTATATAGGGAATAGGGCTGTAGTATAAAGTAGTATACTATATAGGGAATAGGGCTGTAGTATAAAGTAGTGGACTATATAGGGAATATGGCTGCAGTATAAAGTAGTGTACTATATAGGGCTGTAGTATAAAGTAGTGCACTATATAGGGAATAGGGCTGTAGTATAAAGTAGTGGACTATATAGGGAATAGGGCTGTAGTATAAAGTAGTGGACTATATAGGGAATATGGCTGCAGTATAAAGTAGTGTACTATATAGGGCTGTAGTATAAAGTAGTGCACTATTTAGGGAATAGGGCTGTAGTATAAAGTAGTGGACTATATAGGGCTGTAGTATAAAGTAGTGGACTATATAGGGAATAGGGCTGTAGTATAAAGTAGTGCACTATATAGGGAATATGGTGCCATTTGGGATACAACGTGTCCTGCTGGTTAGAACAGGCCAGGCTGTAGTATAAAGTAGTGTAGTGTATATATAGGATGTAGTATAAAGTAGTGTAGTGTATATACAGGATGTAGTATAAAGTAGTGTAGTGTATATATAGGATGTAGTATAAAGTAGTGTAGTGTATATATAGGATGTAGTATAAAGTAGTGTAGTGTATATATAGGATGTAGTATAAAGTAGTGTAGTGTATATATAGGCTGTAGTATAAAGTAGTGTAGTGTATATACAGGCTGTAGTATAAAGTAGTGTAGTGTATATATAGGCTGTAGTATAAAGTGGTGTAGTGTATATACAGGCTGTAGTATAAAGTAGTGTAGTGTATATATAGGATGTAGTATAAAGTAGTGTAGTGTATATACAGGCTGTAGTATAAAGTAGTGTAGTGTATATACAGGCTGTAGTATAAAGTAGTGTAGTGTATATATAGGCTGTAGTATAAAGTAGTGTAGTGTATATATAGGCTGTAGTATAAAGTAGTG
Organism: Oncorhynchus masou masou; assembly: GCF_036934945.1. NCBI lineage: Eukaryota > Metazoa > Chordata > Actinopteri > Salmoniformes > Salmonidae > Oncorhynchus > Oncorhynchus masou. The sequence continues at coordinate 9,082 of NW_027012359.1, forward strand.
TAGTGTATATATAGGATGTAGTATAAAGTAGTGTAGTGTATATACAGGCTGTAGTATAAAGTAGTGTAGTGTATATATAGGATGTAGTATAAAGTAGTGTAGTGTATATACAGGCTGTAGTATAAAGTAGTGTAGTGTATATATAGGCTGTAGTATAAAGTAGTGTAGTGTATATATAGGCTGTAGTATAAAGTAGTGTAGTGTATATACAGGCTGTAGTATAAAGTAGTGTAGTGTATATATAGGCTGTAGTATAAAGTAATGTAGTGTATATACAGGCTGTAGTATAAAGTAGTGTAGTGTATATACAGGCTGTAGTATAAAGTAGTGTAGTGGATATACAGGCTGTAGTATAAAGTAGTGTAGTGTATATATAGGCTGTAGTATAAAGTAGTGTAGTGTATATATAGGCAGTAGTATAAAGTAGTGTAGTGTATATATAGGCTGTAGTATAAAGTAGTGTAGTGTATATACAGGCTGTAGTATAAAGTAGTGTAGTGTATATACAGGCTGTAGTATAAAGTAGTGTAGTGTATATATAGGATGTAGTATAAAGTAGTGTAGTGTATATACAGGCTGTAGTATAAAGTAGTGTAGTGTATATATAGGCTGTAGTATAAAGTAGTGTAGTGTATATATAGGCTGTAGTATAAAGTAGTGTAGTGTATATATAGGCAGTAGTATAAAGTAGTGTAGTGTATATACAGGCTGTAGTATAAAGTAGTGTAGTGTATATACAGGATGTAGTATAAAGTAGTGTAGTGTATATATAGGATGTAGTATAAAGTAGTGTAGTGTATATACAGGATGTAGTATAAAGTAGTGTAGTGTATATACAGGCTGTAGTATAAAGTAGTGTAGTGTATATACAGGCTGTAGTATAAAGTAGTGTAGTGTATATACAGGATGTAGTATAAAGTAGTGTAGTGTATATACAGGCTGTAGTATAAAGTAGTGTAGTGTATATACAGGCTGTAGTATAAAGTAGTGTAGTGTATATACAGGCTGTAGTATAAAGTAGTGTAGTGTATATATAGGCTGTAGTATAAAGTAGTGTAGTGTATATATAGGCTGTAGTATAAAGTAGTGTAGTGTATATATAGGCTGTAGTATAAAGTAGTGTAGTGTATATACAGGCTGTAGTATAAAGTAGTGTAGTGTATATAGGCTGTAGGATGTAGTATAAAGTAGTGTAGTGTATATATAGGATGTAGTATAAAGTAGTGTAGTGTATATATAGGATGTAGTATAAAGTAGTGTAGTGTATATATAGGATGTAGTATAAAGTAGTGTAGTGTATATATAGGCTGTAGTATAAAGTAGTGTAGTGTATATACAGGCTGTAGTATAAAGTAGTGTAGTGTATATATAGGCTGTAGTATAAAGTAGTGTAGTGTATATATAGGCTGTAGTATAAAGTAGTGTAGTGTATATACAGGCTGTAGTATAAAGTAGTGTAGTGTATATATAGGCTGTAGTATAAAGTAGTGTAGTGTATATATAGGCTGTAGTATAAAGTAGTGTAGTGTATATATAGGCTGTAGTATAAAGTAGTGTAGTGTATATATAGGCTGTAGTATAAAGTAGTGTAGTGTATATACAGGCTGTAGTATAAAGTAGTGTAGTGTATATATAGGCTGTAGTATAAAGTAGTGTAGTGTATATATAGGCTGTAGTATAAAGTAGTGTAGTGTATATATAGGCTGTAGTATAAAGTAGTGTAGTGTATATACAGGCTGTAGTATAAAGTAGTGTAGTGTATATATAGGCTGTAGTATAAAGTAGTGTAGTGTATATATAGGCTGTAGTATAAAGTAGTGTAGTGTATATACAGGCTGTAGTATAAAGTAGTGTAGTGTATATAAAAATAGGCTGTAGTATAAAGTAATGTAGTGTATATACAGGCTGTAGTATAAAGTAGTGTAGTGTATATACAGGCTGTAGTATAAAGTAGTGTAGTGGATATACAGGCTGTAGTATAAAGTAGTGTAGTGTATATACAGGCAGTAGTATAAAGTGTAGTGTAGTGTATATATAGGCTGTAGTATAAAGTAGTGTAGTGTATATACAGGATGTAGTATAAAGTAGTGTAGTGTATATATAGGATGTAGTATAAAGTAGTGTAGTGTATATACAGGCTGTAGTATAAAGTAGTGTAGTGTATATACAGGCTGTAGTATAAAGTAGTGTAGTGTATATACAGGCTGTAGTATAAAGTAGTGTAGTGTATATACAGGATGTAGTATAAAGTAGTGTAGTGTATATACAGGCTGTAGTATAAAGTAGTGTAGTGTATATACAGGCTGTAGTATAAAGTAGTGTAGTGTATATATAGGCTGTAGTATAAAGTAGTGTAGTGTATATATAGGCTGTAGTATAAAGTAGTGTAGTGTATATATAGGCGGTAGTATAAAGTAGTGTAGTGTATATATAGGCTGTAGTATAAAGTAGTGTAGTGTATATACAGGCTGTAGTATAAAGTAGTGTAAAGTGTATATATAGGCTGTAGTATAAAGTAGTGTAGTGTATATACAGGCTGTAGTATAAAGTAGTGTAGTGTATATATAGGCTGTAGTATAAAGTAGTATAAAGTAGTGTAGTGTATATATAGGCTGTAGTATAAAGTAGTGTAGTGTATATATAGGCTGTAGTATAAAGTAGTGTAGTGTATATATAGGCTGTAGTATAAAGTAGTGTAGTGTATATACTGTAGTATAAAGTAGTGTAGTGTATATATAGGCTGTAGTATAAAGTAGTGTAGTGTATATACAGGCTGTAGTATAAAGTAGTGTAGTGTATATATAGGCTGTAGTATAAAGTAGTGTAGTGTATATATAGGCTGTAGTATAAAGTAGTGTAGTGGCTATATAAAGTAGTGTAGTGTATATATAGGCTGTAGTATAAAGTAGTGTAGTGTATATATAGGCTGTAGTATAAAGTAGTGTAGTGTATATATAGGCTGTAGTATAAAGTAGTGTAGTGTATATATAGGCTGTAGTATAAAGTAGTGTAGTGTATATACAGGCTGTAGTATAAAGTAGTGTAGTGTATATATAGGATGTAGTATAAAGTAGTGTAGTGTATATACAGGCTGTAGTATAAAGTAGTGTAGTGTATATATAGGCTGTAGTATAAAGTAGTGTAGTGTATATATAGGCTGTAGTATAAAAGTAGTGTAGTGTATATATAGGCTGTAGTATAAAGTAGTGTAGTGTATATATAGGATGTAGTATAAAGTAGTATAAAGTAGTGTAGTATATAGGCTGTAGTATAAAGTAGTGTAGTGTATATATAGGCTGTAGTATAAAGTAGTGTAGTGTATATATAGGCTGTAGTATAAAGTAGTGTAGTGTATATACAGGCTGTAGTATAAAGTAGTGTAGTGTATATATAGGCTGTAGTATAAAGTAGTGTAGTGTATATATAGGATGTAGTATAAAGTAGTGTAGTGTATATATAGGGCTGTAGTATAAAGTAGTGTAGTGTATATATAGGCTGTAGTATAAAGTAGTGTAGTGTATATATAGGCTGTAGTATAAAGTAGTGTAGTGTATATATAGGCAGTAGTATAAAGTAGTGTAGTGTATATATAGGCTGTAGTATAAAGTAGTGTAGTGTATATATAGGCTGTAGTATAAAGTAGTGTAGTGTATATATAGGCTGTAGTATAAAGTAGTGTAGTGTATATATAGGATGTAGTATAAAGTAGTGTAGTGTATATATAGGATGTAGTATAAAGTAGTGTATATATAGGATGTAGTATAAAGTAGTGTAGTGTATATATAGGCTGTAGTATAAAGTAGTGTAGTGTATATACAGGCTGTAGTATAAAGTAGTGTAGTGTATATATAGGCTGTAGTATAAAGTAGTGTAGTGTATGTATATATAGGCTGTAGTATAAAGTAGTGTAGTGTATATAAAGTAGGCTGTAGTATAAAGTAGTGTAGTGTATATACAGGCTGTAGTATAAAGTAGTGTAGTGTATATATAGGCTGTAGTATAAAGTAGTGTAGTGTATATACAGGCTGTAGTATAAAGTAGTGTAGTGTATATATAGGCTGTAGTATAAAGTAGTGTAGTGTATATACAGGCTGTAGTATAAAGTAGTGTAGTGTATATATAGGCTGTAGTATAAAGTAGTAGTGTAGTGTATATATATAGGCTGTAGTATAAAGTAGTGTAGTGTATATACAGGCTGTAGTATAAAGTAGTGTAGTGTATATATAGGCTGTAGTATAAAGTAGTGTAGTGTATATACAGGCTGTAGTATAAAGTAGTGTAGTGTATATATAGGCTGTAGTATAAAGTAGTGTAGTGTATATATAGGCTGTAGTATAAAGTAGTGTAGTGTATATATAGGCTGTAGTATAAAGTAGTGTAGTGTATATATAGGATGTAGTATAAAGTAGTGTAGTGTATATACAGGCTGTAGTATAAAGTAGTGTAGTGTATATATAGGCTGTAGTATAAAGTAGTGTAGTGTATATATAGGCTGTAGTATAAAGTAGTGTAGTGTATATATAGGCTGTAGTATAAAGTAGTGTAGTGTATATATAGGCTGTAGTATAAAGTAGTGTAGTGTATATATAGGCTGTAGTATAAAGTAGTGTAGTGTATATATAGTATAAAGTAGTGTAGTGTATATATAGGCTGTAGTATAAAGTAGTGTAGTGTATATACAGGCTGTAGTATAAAGTAGTGTAGTGTATATACAGGCTGTAGTATAAAGTAGTGTAGTGTATATACAGGCTGTAGTATAAAGTAGTGTAGTGTATATATAGGATGTAGTATAAAGTAGTGTAGTGTATATATAGGGCTGTAGTATAAAGTAGTGTAGTGTATATATAGGCTGTAGTATAAAGTAGTGTAGTGTATATATAGGCTGTAGTATAAAGTAGTGTAGTGTATATATAGGCAGTAGTATAAAGTAGTGTAGTGTATATATAGGCTGTAGTATAAAGTAGTGTAGTGTATATATAGGATGTAGTATAAAGTAGTGTATATATAGGCTGTAGTATAAAGTAGTGTAGTGTATATACAGGATGTAGTATAAAGTAGTGTAGTGTATATATAGGATGTAGTATAAAGTAGTGTATATATAGGCTGTAGTATAAAGTAGTGTAGTGTATATATAGGCTGTAGTATAAAGTAGTGTAGTGTATATACAGGCTGTAGTATAAAGTAGTGTAGTGTATATATAGGCTGTAGTATAAAGTAGTGTAGTGTATATACAGGCTGTAGTATAAAGTAGTGTAGTGTATATATAGGCTGTAGTATAAAGTAGTGTAGTGTATATACAGGCTGTAGTATAAAGTAGTGTAGTGTATATATAGGCTGTAGTATAAAGTAGTGTAGTGTATATATAGGCTGTAGTATAAAGTAGTGTAGTGTATATACAGGCTGTAGTATAAAGTAGTGTAGTGTATATATAGGCTGTAGTATAAAGTAGTGTAGTGTATATACAGGCTGTAGTATAAAGTAGTGTAGTGTATATATAGGCTGTAGTATAAAGTAGTGTAGTGTATATATAGGCTGTAGTATAAAGTAGTGTAGTGTATATATAGGCGGTAGTATAAAGTAGTGTAGTGTATATATAGGCTGTAGTATAAAGTAGTGTAGTGTATATACAGGCTGTAGTATAAAGTAGTGTAGTGTATATACAGGCTGTAGTATAAAGTAGTGTAGTGTATATATAGGATGTAGTATAAAGTAGTGTAGTGTATATACAGGCTGTAGTATAAAGTAGTGTAGTGTATATATAGGCTGTAGTATAAAGTAGTGTAGTGTATATATAGGCTGTAGTATAAAGTAGTGTAGTGTATATATAGGCTGTAGTATAAAGTAGTGTAGTGTATATATAGGCAGTAGTATAAAGTAGTGTAGTGTATATACAGGATGTAGTATAAAGTAGTGTAGTGTATATACAGGCTGTAGTATAAAGTAGTGTAGTGTATATATAGGCTGTAGTATAAAGTAGTGTAGTGTATATACAGGCTGTAGTATAAAGTAGTGTAGTGTATATATAGGCTGTAGTATAAAGTAGTGTAGTGTATATACAGGCTGTAGTATAAAGTAGTGTAGTGTATATATAGGCTGTAGAAACCATCAGGCCCTTGAATTATTCTGGAAACGTAGTTGGAGGTCATTACAGTGGCGTGCAGCAGAATGAGCAGACCCTCTGTATCCCAAATGGCGCTCTCTGGCCTTATTAGTGCACTACTTTGGCCAGGGCCCATAAGGTTCTGCTCAAAACTAGCGCTCTGTAAAAGGGGGAAAGAGGGCCATTTGGGATGCACATTCTATGTCGCAGACAGACATGATCTCAGGGTGGGAATGTGGTCCCACGGTAGCCTGGTTAAGCCCACACTTACTGCTGGGTTCACCATCCAGCTCTTTGAAACCAGGAACCTAGGTCGTCCCAACAGAACTAATGAGATCACCTCGTCCAGACATGACAGGCCACTCGAGTTTGTCATCTGTAACAACTATAGGCGATCGGCCAATTTAATGTTAGCGATGGAGCATTTCTCAATGTGTCCATTCATCTCTAATGCTTCGTCATCATCATCATCCTCATCAACAGGGTCTGTACAAAACAGGCTCTGTTATACACTGGAGTATATGACACACCCCCCTCTGATCAAGCAGTGATGTCATCCATAATTCTACTGCTGTAGGGGAGGGGGAAGAGGAGGAGAGTAGAGGAGGAGTGAAGAGGAGAAAAAACTGAGGAGAGGAGAGGAGAGAAGAGGAGAGAAGAGGAGAGGAGAGGAGGAGAGGAGAGGAGAGGAGAGAAGAGGAGAGGAGAGGAGAGGTGAGGAGAGGAGAGGCGTGGAGAGGAGAGGAGAGGAGAGGAGAGGAGAGGAGGGAGAGAGGAGAGGAGAGGAGAGGTGAGAAGAGAGGAGAGGCGAGGGAGAGGAGAGGAGAGGAGAGGAGAGGAGAGGGGAGAGGAGAGGGAGAGGAGAGGAGGGTGAGAAGAGGAGAGGAGAGGGAGAGGAGAGGAGAGGAGAGGAGAGAGAGGAGAGGGAGAGGAGAGGAGAGGTGAGGAGAGGAGAGGAGAGAGGAGAGGAGAGGAGAGGGAGAGGAGAGGGAGAGGAGGGAGAGGTGAGGAGAGGAGAGGAGAGGAGAGGAGAGGAGAGGAGAGGAGAGGAGAGGAGAGGAGAGGAGAGGTGAGGAGAGGAGAGGAGAGGAGAGGAGAGGAGAGGAGAGGAGAGGAGAGGAGAGGAGAGGAGAGGAGAGGAGAGGAGAGGAGAGGAGAGGAGAGGAGAGGAGAAAACAGAGGAGGGGAGAAAACGAAATGTTGACACATTCACACAGACTTAAACATTAATGTTTGTCATTGCCCTTCAACCTTGGGGTTGTGGGACAAATGCAGCTTTCTCAAACAGTGTCCCATATGCTGTCCAGCCCTGGTGAAATCCAGGCCAAGAGTTTTATAAAGGCCTTATTCACATGACTACAGAGTGGAGGGCAGAGAGGAGACTGCCACAATGATTCTCTTTCATTTATATTTCTGTTCATTTACTTAACTAATGATGAAGAGGAGGGAGGTATAGGTTGGCCCGTTTCTGTGAGTTGACTTTACTAATGATGAAGAGGAGGGAGGTATAGGTTGGCCCGTTTCTGTGAGTTGACTTTACTAATGATGAAGAGGGAGGTGTTGGTTGGCTCTTGTTTCTGTGTAGGATACGAGCCCCCAGCATCATCTTCTCTCTCTGAGCGGTCTGTCTGTGTCAATGTGTGGGAATCTACTGTCTGTATTGATTAGATGGTATACAGTTTATGTCAGAATGGACTTTTCATAGCAGGTTAAGAGAACGTAAGCAAAAGGTTATGATAATTAGGTTTTTAGAAAAGGGGTTAGGGTCAGGTCAAATGCACACAAATAAAATCCACTTTTTACTTCAATTTGACATAAGCTGTCTGTATCCCATTTAGACAAAACCGCTATAGGAGGGTCTGGGGGAGGGTTGAGTGGCGCGGCCCGCCCTGTCTGACTCCCTGTATTGATCCTGAATGGCTGAATTATGTAACACTGGCACATCTGCAGACAAACGCATTTTTTTTAGGCCCATTCCGGTGTTAACGGTAGCTGTTTCGAAAATGAAGGTAGCCCGTTCTGGAGATAATGGTAGCCCGTTATGGAGATAACGGTAGCCCATACCGGGGTTAACGGTAGCTGTTTCGAAAATAACGGTAGCCCGTTTCTAGATAACTGTATCCCGTACCGGGGATAAAGCTTGTCCTTTCTTTGACTTAACGCTACTCTCTCTAGATGTGTTCCGTTGCCGTCGGTCTCCGCTACTTCTTGTCTCTGTGTTTCTCTGTCGACAGACCAGAAGAATGTAAACAATGTCCAGGGTGACTTCTGGATTGTGAAACATGTTAAAGTTTAACCAATACAAAGTGTATCCTGCTGCTTCACTCCTGTCCTTGACGTAGCGTCATTCACTATGTCTAAAATCGCATCAACATATCGTGCATGTTTTACTGAAAAGATATGTATTTTCTTCGTGCCGACGAAATTAGTTGCCCCACAAAAAAAGTAAATGCCTACTTCTGAATACATGTTTTCGTCATCGGCAGCTGTCTGTTATTTGTGTAAGGCTGGATTACTTATTATCTAGTTTGGGTATAAAAAAAATACGCACGTGAAAAATACAAACTGTCTATACAGGAATTAAAACTCTAAACATCGTTTTACAGTTACCATTAAGTTTGGGGTCCGTTTTCCTCCGGGATCGATCCTTTCCCCGCAGCCGAGAGAAGGTCCGTTTCAGCAGGGGTTCAGCCATGGCTGAAACCCCGTAATGTGTGTTTTCCCTGCTCGGTGCAAGCGGACTGGGGAAGCGGGTTAATTCGCTCTAAACTCCGGGAGTCCTCATCCTCGTCCTCGGTCCATCTGTAAAAGGACTGTTGTGTGAGCCCATCTCTGTCTGTGGAACTTGGTCAATGCTCTCCGAGCTTGGCTCTACGTCCAGTTCTCTCCTCTTGCCAAATTTCACAGGAAACGAATTCCTGGGATTCTTTCCCAAACTTTTTTTTTTTTTTTTAACCACCTCTAGTGCGAGAGAGTTGAGCGGCAGAGGAATAAGCAAGTGCTCATGGGAGATGTAGTTTCAGCGAAGTCATGGTTCAAACTACAGTAGGTTTCATGCAATGTAACAATGCAACACTTTCCTCTACACCTCATAGACAATGACCTATGGCCTTTTCCACTGTAATTAAACACGGAGCAAATTAATTACTATGTAATAAGCTTGTAATTACATGGAATAATTGTGGTATGTCTGTGATATGTGGTTGTTTTACCTACGCTAGTTGAATGCCCTGCACTGTAAAAAAAAAACAAGCCCTGGATAAAAGTGTCTGCTGAATGACCTAAAGGTTAATAACGCAGTTGGTCTTTCCAACCCTGATGTGAGACGATGGGTCGTGTGAGGACTCTATCACGGAGAACTGCTGCCCCCTGCTGGCCATCCTGGAAATCATTCTATATGTTTTACCGTGACCAATGAATGAATGAGGCAACAGACCGAGACTATATACAACTCATACCATGAACTCAACACACTGCAGCTGACGCTGAACTGAGGAAGTTGCGCTAGGAAATGACCTAGTCTTTACTTCTGTTGTTATTATTGTTCTTAGTACATCGCTCAGACAGGAATGAATATATCTCCGAGAAGCAGAAGGGCGGAGGGGTTGTGTTTCATCATTAACGAGTCATGGTGTAATTCTAGGAACATACAGGAACTCGAGTCATTTTGTTCACCTCTACAGTGGGTAGCTACCCTTCTCCTCTACAGTGGGTAGCTACCCTTCTCCTCTACAGTGGGTAGGTACTCTTCTCATCTACAGTGGGTAGCTATTCCGCAACAAAGCCTCCTTCACTCACGCCGCCAGACTTACCCTAGTAAAACTGACTACCCTACCGATTCTCGACTTCGGCGATGTCATCTACAAAATAGCTTCCAACACTCTACTCAGCAAACTGGATGCAGTTTATCACAGTGCCATCCGTTTTGTTACTAAAGCGCCTTATACCACCCACCACTGCGACCTGCATGCTCTAGTCATTTAACATTACATTTAGTCGACTGGCCCTCGCTACATATTCATCGCCAGACCCACTGGCTCCAGGTCATCTACAAGTCCATGCTAGGTAAAGCTCCGCCTTATCTCAGTTCACTGGTCACGATGGCAACACCCATCCGTAGCACGCGCTCCAGCAGGTGTATCTCACTGATCATCCCTAAAGCCAACACATCATTTGGCCGCCTTTCGTTCCAGTTCTCTGCTGCCTGTGACTGGAACGAATTGCAAAAAAAAAATCGCTGAAGTTGGAGACTTTTATCTCCCTCACCAACTTCAAACATCTGCTATCTGAGCAGCTAACCGATCGCTGCAGCTGTACATAGTCTATTGGTAAATAGCCCACCCATTTTCACCTACCTCATCCCCATACTGTTTTTATTTATTTACCTTTCTGCTCTTTTACACACCAATATCTCTACCTGAACATGACCATCTGATCATTTATCACTCCAGTGTTAATCTGCAAAATTGTAATTATTTGCCTACCTCCTCATGCCTTTTGCACACAATGTATATAGACTCTTTTTTTTTTTTCTACTGTGTTATTGACTTGTTAATTGTTTACTCCATGTGTAACTCTGTGTTGTCTGTTCATAC
>NW_027012360.1:0-19774 GCF_036934945.1 Oncorhynchus masou masou
AAGAGAGAGATGAAGAGATGAGCTGCAGGATAAAAGACAGACAGTTCTACCAGGGATCAAAGTGAGGCCTTCCTTATTTAATGTCATACAACCCTATCAAAAACTAGCCATCAACTCCAGCACTTAACTTCCAACTACTTAAAAACAGTCACGCAGCAGGTCAATGAAGACACGTGCCGCACACGAACAGGAAGTGGGCTGTGGCCCGTAGGGAGGCACGTGCTGGAATTAATTTCAGCTCTCCCAGATGGTTGCTTATTTACCCAGCAGCCCAGGCAGAACAGGCATGCCAACAGGGAGGCAGTAGGATGGGAGTCTCCTGTCATGGACTATGACTTTACACCAAACAGAGAGGACCTGGTTCTGTCTGTCTGTCTGTCTGTCTGTCTGTCTGTCTGTCTGTCTGTCTGTCTGTCTTCCTCTCTCTCTTCTCGCCTCTCTCCTCTTTTCTTTTCTTCTCTGCTCTCTCTCTCTCCTTCTCTTCTCTGCTCTGCTCTCTCTCACTTTCTTCTCTGCTCTCTCTCTCTTTTGTCTCTCTCTCTCTGTCTCTCTCTCTCTGTAGTCATTAGTTCTGAGTGGACTTGTTGGTTCTCTGTAAGGAAGAGATTAAGAAGTCCATCGCTGTGTGAGTGGGGTTTCTTTTAACACATAGCCTGAGGTACAGGACAGGGGCTACTCATTAAACAGGCCTGGTACTGAGAGGGGATGTGTGGGGTAGGGGGAGGATGAGGAGGTGAGGGGGAGGGTGAGGAGGTGAGGGGGAGGGTGAGGAGGTGAGGGGGAGGATGAGGAGGTGAGGGGGAGGGTGAGGAGGTGTGGGGGAGGACAGGTATGAGGGGGAGGTGGCTGCCCCAGGAGGCACCTCTCACAGGCTACAGAAACCACCCCCAACACACCCTGCCTGACACTCCACCCCCAACACACCACCCCCAACACACCCTGCCCCAACACACCACCCCCAACACACCCTGCCTGACACTCCACCCCCAACACACCACCCCCAACACACCCTGCCCCAACACACCACCCCCAACACACCCTGCCCCAACACACCACCCCCAACACACCCTGCCTGACACTCCAAAACCAATGACAACCAGATGCCCAGGATGGAAAGACAAGGCTAAGCTGACCTGGTCTGGCTGGCTGACTGGCTAACTGGCTGACTGACTAACTGGCTGACTGGCTGGCTAACTGGCTGGCTGGCTGACTGGCTGGCTGGCTGGCTAACTGGCTGACTGGCTGGCTAACTGGCTGACTGGCTAACTGGCTGGCTAACTGGCTGGCTGGCTGGCTGGCTGGCTGGCTGGCTGGCTGGCTGGCTGGCTGGCTGACTAACTGACTGGCCGGCTGGCTGACTGTGTATTCTGTCTGTTAGCCCAGGTGGACTGAACACTTCGTCTCTCTCACAGGGCCGAGAACAACTCTCTATTCAAACAGTCCAGGTCAATAACATCAAGAACATTATAATTCAATGATTCACATGACCAGATATATCTGTTACATCCAGATATAACCATGGTAACTCTTCATACAACCCTTTACAGACTGGATATAAACTAATGACCAGATATATCTGTTACATCCAGATATAACCATGGTAACTCTTCATACAACCCTTTACAGACTGGATATAAACTAATGACCAGATATATCTGTTACATCCAGATATAACCATGGTAACTCTTCATACAACCCTTTACAGACGGGATATAAACTAATGACCAGATATATCTGTTACATCCAGATATAACCATGGTAACTCTTCATACAACCCTTTACAGACGGGATATAAACTAATGACCAGATATATCTGTTACATCCAGATATAACCATGGTAACTCTTCATACAACCCTTTACAGACTGGATATAAACTAATGACCAGATATATCTGTTACATCCAGATATAACCATGGTAACTCTTCATACAACCCTTTACAGACTGGATATAAACTAATGACCAGATATATCTGTTACATCCAGATATAACCATGGTAACTCTTCATACAACCCTTTACAGACTGGATATAAACTAATGACCAGATATATCTGTTACATCCAGATATAACCATGGTAACTCTTCATACAACCCTTTACAGACTGGATATAAACTAATGACCAGATATATCTGTTACATCCAGATATAACCATGGTAACTCTTCATACAACCCTTTACAGACTGGATATAAACTAATGACCAGATATATCTGTTACATCCAGATATAACCATGGTAACTCTTCATACAACCCTTTACAGACTGGATATAAACTAATGACCAGATATATCTGTTACATCCAGATATAACCATGGTAACTCTTCATACAACCCTTTACAGACTGGATATAAACTAATGACCAGATATATCTGTTACATCCAGATATAACCATGGTAACTCTTTATACAACCCTTTACAGACTGGATATAAACTAATGACCAGATATATCTGTTACATCCAGATATAACCATGGTAACTCTTTATACAACCCTTTACAGACTGGATATAAACTAATGACCAGATATATCTGTTACATCCAGATATAACCATGGTAACTCTTTATACAACCCTTTACAGACTGGATATAAACTAATGACCAGATATATCTGTTACATCCAGATATAACCATGGTAACTCTTCATACAACCCTTTACAGACTGGATATAAACTAATGACCAGATATATCTGTTACATCCAGATATAACCATGGTAACTCTTTATACAACCCTTTACAGACTGGATATAAACTAATGACCAGATATATCTGTTACATCCAGATATAACCATGGTAACTCTTCATACAACCCTTTACAGACTGGATATAAACTAATGACCAGATATATCTGTTACATCCAGATATAACCATGGTAACTCTTTATACAACCCTTTACAGACTGGATATAAACTAATGACCAGATATATCTGTTACATCCAGATATAACCATGGTAACTCTTCATACAACCCTTTACAGACTGGATATAAACTAATGACCAGATATATCTGTTACATCCAGATATAACCATGGTAACTCTTCATACAACCCTTTACAGACTGGATATAAACTAATGACCAGATATATCTGTTACATCCAGATATAACCATGGTAACTCTTCATACAACCCTTTACAGACTGGATATAAACTAATGACCAGATATATCTGTTACATCCAGATATAACCATGGTAACTCTTCATACAACCCTTTACAGACTGGATATAAACTAATGACCAGATATATCTGTTACATCCAGATATAACCATGGTAACTCTTTATACAACCCTTTACAGACGGGATATAAAGTAATGATTATCAGTCTTTAAAGACAAGCCCTATATAAAGTAGACCTGGGTGTTACTGAGACGAGAGCCCCACCTCTACAGCCCTGCTCTGCCCTGCCACCTCTGACCTGTTCACAAACCACTTACAGACGAGACCATGACCCTTAGGCATGTTTCCAGACAGGGAGATCATTTTTTCGACAGGTTTGTCTGAAATCCAGGTTGAGGTCACTGAGGAGGGGGGTTGAAAAGGCGTTGTGAGGAGGGGTCAGAGGTTACCCAGCCACAGGCTCAGGGGCTTAGGAACAGCTGGAGAGGAGGGTGACATCAGAGTAGCCGACCGAACGAATGACCGACCTCACCCCCCTCGTTCCCAGAGCAACGAGTAGGGAGCAGGGCCTTTAATGAGAGGACTGAGGCTGCCAGCATAGCACCAGAGGACCTCTGGGGTACGGTGCACCACAGGCTCCAAACCCTGACCCTGGGATGTGGCCCAAATGACTCCCTATTCTCTTTATACTGCACTGCTTTTGACCAGGCACTTAGGGGATAGGGTGCCATTTGCAAGGCAGCTCCAGTTGTTGCAGCTAGGTTCTCTCTCTCATCTCAATTCAATTCAATTCAAGGGCTTTATTGGCATGGGAAACATGTGTTAACATTGCCAAAGCAAGTGAGGTAGATAATATATAAAGTGAATATATAAAGTGAAAAACAATAAAAAATTAACAGTAAACATTACAAATACAGAAGTTTCAAAACAATAAAGACATGACAAATGTCATATTATATATATATATACAGTGTTTTAACAATGTACAAATGGTTAAAGGACACAAGATAAAATAAATAAGAATAAATATGGGTTGTATTTACAATGGTGTTTGTTCTTCACTGGTTGCCCTTTTCTCTCTCTCTCTCTCTCTCTCTCTCGCTCTCTGGTATCCTTCTCTCGCTCTCTGGTCTCCTTCTCTCTCTCTCTGGTCTCCTCTCTCTCTCTCTGGTCTCCTTCTTTCTCCCTCTGGTCTCCTCTCTCTCTCTCTGGTCTCCTCTCTCTCTCTCTGGTCTCCCTCTCTCTCTGGTATCCTTCTCTCTCTCCGGTCTCCTTCTCTCGGCCTTCGATCTCTCTCTGGTCTCTTTTTCTCTCTCTGTCTCCTCTCTTTCTCCGGTTCTCTCTCTCTCTGTCTCCTCTCTCTCACTCCCCCATCTCCCTCTCATCTGTCTTTCTCTCTGGTATCCTTCTCTCTCTCTGGTATCCTTTCTCTCTGGCATCCTTCTCTCTCTGGTATCCTTCTGTATCCTCTCCTGTCTTCTCTGGTCTCCGTCTCTCTCTCTCTGGTCGGGGCTCAGATGTCAGACATGAAAACGTTGCCACAGGGAATGGCCTGGGCATGATCTGGAGTGGGAGTCAGCTTTCTACCCAGCCAAACACACGTTGTACTGCTCCCATCACAGCCACTTCACAGAGAGGGATGGAGGGATGGGAAGAGCGCCCGGAGGGAAGGAGAGGGGGAGATGCTGTCCCCAGCTACACCATCTGGTCCCAGATGCATTCTCCTCTAATGGAGGGCAGCCTAGCAATACCACCCTTCGATCACAACCACTAAAGAAGAACGCGTGGAAGAGAGGGAGACAGGACGATAGATGAAGGGAAGAGGAATGAAATACAAGAGTAGACAGTGGGAGAAATATAGATGTAGGAAAGATATATATAGAGAGGAGGCAGAGAGAGGAGAAATGTAGATGTAGGAAAGATATATAGAGAGAGAGGAGGCAGAGAGAAGGGAGAAATATAGATGTTGGAAAGATATAGATAGAGAGGATGCAGAGAGAAGGGAGAAGTATAGATGTAGGAAAAATATATAGAGAGAGAGGAGGCAGAGAGAAGGGAGAAATATAGATGTAGGAAAGATATATATATATAGATGTAGGAAAGATATATAGAGAGAGGAGGCAGAGAGAAGGGAGAAATATAGATGTAGGAAAGATATATAGAGAGAGAGAGGAGGCAGAGAGAAGGGAGAAATATAGATGTAGGAAAGATATATAGAGAGAGAGGAGGCAGAGAGAAGGGAGAAATATAGATGTAGGAAAGATATATATAGAGAGAGGAGGCAGACAGAAGGGAGAAATATAGATGTAGGAAAGATATATAGAGAGAGAGGAGGCAGAGAGAAGGGAGAAATATAGATGTAGGAAAGATATATAGAGAGAGAGGGGAGGCAGAGAGAAGGGAGAAATATAGATGTATGAAAGATATATAGAGAGAGAGGAGGCAGAGAAGGGAGAAATATAGATGTAGGAAAGATATATAGAGAGAGAGGAGGCAGAGAGAAGGGAGAAATATAGATGTAGGAAAGATATATAGAGAGAGAGAGGGAGGCAGAGAGAAGGGAGAAATATAGATGTAGGAAAGATATAGAGAGAGAGGAGGCAGAGAGAAGGGAGAAATATAGATGTAGGAAAGATATATATAGAGAGGAGGCAGAGAAAGGGAGAAATATAGATGTAGGAAAGATATATAGAGAGAGAGGCAGAGAGAAAGGGAGAAATATAGATGTAGGAAAGATATATATATAGAGAGGAGAGAGAAGGGAGAAGTATAGATGTAGGAAAGATATATATATAGAGAGGAGGCAGAGAGAAGGGAGAAATATAGATGTAGGAAGATATAGAGAGAGGAGGCAGAGAGAGAAGGGAGAAGTATAGATGTAGGATATATAGAGAGAGAGGAGGCAGAGAGAAGGGAGAAATATAGATGTAGGAAAGATATATAGAGAGAGGAGGCAGAGAGAAGGGAGAAATATAGATGTAGGATATATAGAGAGAGGAGGCAGAGAGAAGGGGAGAAATATAGATGTAGGATATATATAGAGAGAGGAGGCAGAGAGAAGGGAGAAATATAGATGTGGAAATATATATAGAGAGAGGAGGCAGAGAGAAGGGAGAAATATAGATGTAGGATATAGAGAGAGAGGAGGCAGAGAGAAGGAGAAATATAGATGTAGGATATATAGAGAGGGAGGCAGAGAGAAGGGAGAAATATAGATGTAGGATATATAGAGAGAGGAGGCAGAGAGAGAAAGGAGAAATATAGATGTAGGATATATGAGAGAGGAGGCAGAGAGAAGGAGAAATATAGATGTAGGATATAGAGAGAGAGGAGGCAGAGAAAGGGAGAAATATAGATGTAGGATATAGAGAGAGAGGAGGCAGAGAGAAGGGAGAAATATAGATGTAGGATATATATAGAGAGAGGGAGGCAGAGAGAAGGGAGAAATATAGATGTAGGATATAGAGAGAGGAGGCAGAGAGAAAGGAGAAATATAGATGTAGGATATATAGAGAGAGGAGGCAGAGAGAAGGGAGAAATATAGATGTAGGATATATAGAGAGAGAGAGGGAGGCAGAGAGAAGGGAGAAATATAGATGTAGGATATATATAGAGAGAGGAGGCAGAGAGAATGGAGAAATATAGATGTAGGATATATAGAGAGAGAGGAGGCAGAGAGGAGAAATATAGATGTAGGATATATAGAGAGAGAGGAGGCAGAGAGAAGGGAGAAATATAGATGTAGGATATATAGAGAGAGAGGAGGCAGAGAGAAGAAAATATAGATGCAGTGATATATAGAGAGAGGAAGAGATAGATATAGATGTAGGATATATAGAGAGAGGCGGCAGAGAGAAGGGGGAGAAATATAGATGTAGGATATATAGAGAGAGAGGAGGCAGAGAGAAGGGAGAAATATATAGGATATATAGAGAGAGAGGAGGCAGAGAGAAGGGAGAAATATAGATGTAGGATATATAGAGAGAGAGGAGGCAGAGAGAGAAGGAGAAATATAGATGTAGGATATAGAGAGAGAGGAGGCAGACAGAAGGGAGAAATATAGATGTAGGATATATAGAGAGGAGGCAGAGAGAAAGGAGAAATATAGATGTAGGATATAGAGAGAGAGGGAGGCAGAGAGAAGGGAGAAATATAGATGTAGGATATATAGAGAGAGAGGAGGGCAGAGAGAAGGGAGAAATATAGATGTAGGATATATAGAGAGAGAGAGAGAGGCAGAGAAGGGAGAAATATAGATGTAGGATATAGAGAGAGAGAGAGGCAGAGAGAAGGAGAAATATAGATGTAGGATATAGAGAGAGAGGAGGCAGAGAGAAGGGAGAAATATAGATGTAGGATATATAGAGAGAGAGGAGGCAGAGAGAAGGGAGAAATATAGATATAGGATATATAGAGAGAGGAGGCAGAGAGAAGGGAGAAATATAGATATAGGATATATAGAGAGAGGAGGCAGAGAGAAAGGAGAAATATAGATGTAGGATATATAGAGAGAGCAGAGAGAGGGAGAAATATAGATGTAGGATATATAGAGAGAGGAGCGGCAGAGAGAAGGGAGAAATATAGATGTAGGAAAGATATAGAGAGAGGAGGCAGAGAGAAGGGAGAAATATAGATATAGGATATATAGAGAGAGGAGGCAGAGAGAAGGAGAAATATAGATGTAGGATATATAGAGAGAGGAGGCAGAGAGAAGGAGAAATATAGATGTAGGATATATAGAGAGAGAGGAGGCAGAGAAGAAGGGAGAAATATAGATATAGGATATATAGAGAGAGAGGCAGAGAGAAGGGAGAAATATAGATGTAGGATATATAGAGAGAGAGAGAGGCAGAGAGAAGGGAGAAATATAGATGTAGGATATATAGAGAGGGGAGGAGGCAGAGAGAGGCAGAAATATAGAGTAGGATATATAGGGAGAGAAATATAGATATAGGATATATAGAGAGCAGAGAGAAGGGAGAGATATAGATGTAGGATATATAGAGAGAGAGGAGGCAGAGAGAAGGGAGAAATATAGATGTAGGAAAGAGGATAGATAGAAGGGAGAAGTATAGATATAGGATAGAGAGAGAGGAGGGAGAAAGTGTGAGGAATAAGGTTCCTTCTCAACATCTGGTGTGAGAAACATTCCAGAGAGATGGAGACAGCAACTCAATCCCAGCAGAGCAGGTCTGACAGAGACAACTGGAAAGAAGTGGAGAAAAACAGACAGGGAGAGGAAGAGAGAGAGGGAGAGAGAGAGGGACAGAGAGAGACAGAGAGAGACAGAGAGAGAGAGAGAGAGAGAGAGAGAGACAGAGAGAGGGAGAGAGAGACAGAGAGAGAGAAAGACAGAGAGAGACAGAGAGAGAGATAGAGAGAGAGAGACAGACAGAGAGAGACAGAGGGAGGCAGAGAGAGAGGAGAGACAGGGAGAGAGGAGAGAGACAGACAGACAGAGACAGAGAGACAGACAGAGAGAGGAGAGAGAGAGACAGAGAGAGACAGAGAGAGAGCTAGAGGGAGAAAGCGCGAGAGGGAAGACAGAGAGAGAGGGAGAGAGAGACAGAGAGAGAGAGACAGAGAGAGAGAGAGAGAGGGAGAGAGAGAGGGAGAGACAGAGAGAGGGAGAGAGAGACAGAGGGAGAGAGACAGAGAGAACAAATCCAATTTTGAAAGAACTCCCATATCTACTGGGTGAAACACAGTGAGAGACAGAGAGAGATAGTGACCTGTTGCCACAGACAGAAGGGGCAACAGTGAAGAACACGCACCAGAGATACAACACATATCTATGCTTATTTATTTTATCTTGTGAGATTTGCACATTGTACAAACACTGTATAGATAGAGACAGATATGACAGAATGTCATTGTTTTGAAACTTCTGATGTGGATGTCTACTGTTGTTTTTTATTGTTTATTTCACTTCCATATATTATATACCTTAGCTTTGCAATGTTAACACATGTTTCCTAGCCAATAAAGGAGAATTGAGAGACAGAATTGAATTGAATTGGAGAGAGACAGAGAGAGAGGGAGAGAGAGAAACAGAGAGAGAGAAGAGAGAGACAGAGAAAAGAGAGAGAGAGAGAGAGAGACAGAGAGAGAGAGAGAGAGAGAGAGAAAAACAGAGCCAAACAAGTGCAATCAGATCACCAAGCCCTCTAGACCCTGCTGCCGAGTCGACGACAAGACTCCCACCCTCCCTCCCTCCCTGGGCTAGGGACCTGTCCCACATTACACCACAAGCTCATACCACAGAAGTACAAAGCGCAGGAAACCAAGCCGGTCATAACAGCCCTGAGCATTAAACTACTATATTAAGAACCTGGACCAAGAAGCACAACATTAAGACCAACCTGAGCCAACTACACTATCTATAACCATTAGATCCACTTAAGACCTACTAACCTATCTACAACCATTAGATGTGTTAGATCCCGACCAACTACATTAAGACACTGTGTTAATCCTGAGCCAACTGCACTATCTACAACCATTAGACTACTGTGTTAGATCCCCTACATTAAGACCAACTACACTATGTACAACCATAGACACTATGTACAACCAACCATTAGACCACTGTGTTAGATCCTCTACATTAAGACCAACTACACTATCTACAACCATTAACCACTGTGTTAGATCCCCTACATTAGGTCCTGACTGTTTATCAGTCTCATCTGCCCGTTGTGCCAGCTGACCATGCAGGATATGAACATGTGAGCCCAGAAAGCAGTAGAAAACAGATGCGAGGTAGATAGAAGTCATATGACTCCTCATGTGGAAGAAACGACCAAAGTGTCTCTGGTCTGACCTCCTCCCAGCCAGGAGTCATGCAGGGTTGGTAGGTACACAGCATGGTGAAAACACGCCTCTGTTTTGACAGTGAGGCCCTCTCCGCTTAGCTGTAGCCCTCTGTACAGACAGACCAGGGTACTGTAGGGAAGGCAGTGGTTCGCTGTGAAAGCCTCCACCCAAGTCAACTCACTGTCCCATGGTACACCAGCTTCGTAACACTACCTTGTGGGAAGGGAACTGCCAAATGTCAACATAGAATTGTCAGCGTAACGTAATATTACAAAACACAACACTTGAGATTCAGACTTCAGTGGAAAGACAAATAAACCGAAGCTTGAATATCAAAAATAGTTTATCTTGTAAATACAGATCTACAAAACGGAGATGTTTTCTCCAGCAGATGGCTGCATTCAGTACAGAACTACATCGCGACTACAGACACTAAGACAAACGGAGATGTTTTCTCCAGCAGATGGCTGCATTCAGTACAGAACTACATCGTGACTACAGACACTAAGACAAACGGAGATGTTTTCTCCAGCAGATGGCTGCATTCAGTACAGAACTACATCGTGACTACAGACACTAAGACAAACGGAGATGTTTTTTCCAGCAGATGGCTGCATTCAGTACAGAACTACATCGTGACTACAGACACTAAGACAAAGAAAACCACTTCCTAGTCAGTCAATTAACAAACTGTCAGCTGAATGGCCAGTTGACTCTCTCTGACCGACCCGCGTCTGGATAGTCAGGATATGGTGTACTGCCTAATGTCATTGATTAAAAATAAAAGGGATAGGTCACCCAAATGACAA
Organism: Oncorhynchus masou masou; assembly: GCF_036934945.1. NCBI lineage: Eukaryota > Metazoa > Chordata > Actinopteri > Salmoniformes > Salmonidae > Oncorhynchus > Oncorhynchus masou. The sequence continues at coordinate 10,732 of NW_027012360.1, forward strand.
CATTAGTGAATGTAGTCTCTGGGCCAACCAGGAGAGTCTGTGATCCACTGTCTAGGCCAACAGGAGAGTCTGTGATCCACTGTCTGGGCCAACCAGGAGAGTCTGTGATCCACTGTCTAGGCCAACCAGGAGAGTCTGTGATCCACTGTCTGGGCCAACCAGGAGAGTCTGTGATCCACTGTCTGGGCCAACCAGGAGAGTCTGTGATCCACTGTCTAGGCCAACAGGAGAGTCTGTGATCCACTGTCTGGGCCAACCAGGAGAGTCTGTGATCCACTGTCTGGGCCAACCAGGAGAGTATGTGATCCACTGTCTGGGCCAACCAGGAGAGTCTGTGATCCACTGTCTGGGCCAACCAGGAGAGTCTGTGATCCACTGTCTGGGCCAACCAGGAGAGTCTGTGATCCACTGTCTGGGCCAACCAGGAGAGTCTGTGATCCACTGTCTGGGCCAACCAGGAGAGTCTGTTATCCACTGTCTGGGCCAACCAGGAGAGTCTGTGATCCACTGTCTGGGCCAACCAGGAGAGTCTGTGATCCACTGTCTGGGCCAACCAGGAGAGTCTGTGATCCACTGTCTAGGCCAACCAGGAGAGTCTGTTAGGATTTGTCGACTTTGCCACGGTCATCAACTTTAGCATTAAAGGGGAAGTTCATGATTTTAGTAATGCTAGCTGGTACCTCAGTCTGAAAGTAGTCTGTGGACCAGGAGAAACTATCATCCATGGTTCAGTTGTCTGATACCAACAAAAACACCAAGAAGTTGACGGCCTGCACAGGCCCAGTTCAGTGTGAGATGACCGTTACACCCCGATGATGTGTTTCTATGTATGAGCTTCGGTAGCCAACGTCGCCATGACATTGTGAACGAGAATTTCTACTGGAGAAGCAGTTTCATCTTCATAATGTACCGTCTCTGCTTTAGCCATACTGAACTTCCCCTTTAACGACCAAAGCAACAACAACAATAGGAGTGTATCTCACCAGACAGTGCTTTAGCCATACTGAACTTCCCCTTTAACGACCAAAGCAACAACAACAATAGGAGTGTATCTCACCAGACAGTGCTTTAGCCATACTGAACTTCCCTTTAACGACCAAAGCAACAACAATAGGAGTGTATCTCAAGACAGTGCTTTAGCCATACTGAATTTCCTTTAACGACCAAAGCAACAACAACAATAGGAGTCACCAGACTCACCATACTGACAATGACAAAAGCAACAACAACAATGGAGTGTATCTTTGCTTTAGCCATACTGAACTTCCCCTTTAACGACCAAAAGCAACAACAACAATAGGAGTATCTCACCAGACAGTGCTTTATCTCAACGACAGCAACAGTGACAGTGCTTGTGGCTCCACCCCAGCCAAGGCTCCAGCTCCAGCCCCGGTCCTCTCTGTAACCAGCTCATACTGAACGAGGTGATTCTTTACTGATGTCTCTGTGAGGTATGGCCTCTATGAAGAGAGACCCCTCCTGGATGCTGAAGCAGGTCACCTTCCCTGGGCCTGGTCCTGCTCCCTCAGCAGCAGGCGCAGCTTCCCGGCCCGGTCCAGGTAGATGTTGGCCCCGTGGGAGTCCCTAGAGGGCTTGATGCAGACGGAGAGACGGGCGGCTGCCGGGGGACAGGGTGTTGGGCCGCAGGTTGACGATGACGGCCCCTGTAGGGTAGAGCCAGTGGAGGGAACCCTGGGAACAACGTAGGGTAGACCTGCTCCACATCACGGCTGTGGCCCTCGTGGGTCAGACCACTGGAAGGGAAGGGGGAGGTCAGTGTGGAAGGGAGAGGAGGTCAACAACACATCATACACAGAGACATGGTCACACTCCTAACACACGTGTGAAAGAATGATACATTTGGTCTGAAGTAAAACATTTTTTTTGGGGGGGGGGGGACCACTGTCTGTGACTGCCTGTACAACAGTCTGGAACGGTCTGTATGAATATAGAACAGAGATAATCAGTCGTTCTCCAGCCAAGGGCCGAGCAAAACAAATTAAATAGGCCTAGAACTTGGCAAAAGAACAGAAAACGTCAGCTTTCTCCTGGCGAAACCTTTTCTGGAATCCTGAGCAGCTTCAAAGGGGAAATAGCAGCTCTTCACGTGATCATGTCCTGCCTCCGATCAAACTCAACAGGTAGACTACACACTGCAGCTCTGGGCTTCAAATGGAAACCTATTCCCTATATAAGGCTCTGGGCTAATAGTGCACTATGTAGGGAATAGGGGTTCTGGTCTAAAGTAGTGCACTATATAGGGAATAGGGCTCTGGTCTAAAGTAGTGGACTATATAGGGAATAGGGGCCCAGGTCTAAAGTAGCGGACTATATAGGGAATAGGGGCCCAGGTCTAAAGTAGCGGACTATATAGGGAATAGGGGCCCAGGTCTAAAGTAGTGCACTATATAGGGAATAGGGGCCCAGGTCTAAAGTAGTGCACTATATAGGGAATAGGGGCCCAGGTCTAAAGTAGTGCACTATATAGGGAATAGGGGCTCTGGTCTAACGTAGTGGGCTATGTAGGGAATAGGGCTCTGGTCTAACGTAGTGGACTATGTAGGGAATAGGGCTCTGGTCTAAAGTAGTTCACTATATAGGGAATAGGGCTCTGGTCTAAAGGAATAGGGCTCTGGTCTAACGTAGTGGACTATATAAGGAATAAGGGCTCTGGTCTAACGTAGTGGACTATGTAGGTAGGGCTCTGGTCTAAAGTAGTTCACTATATAGGAATAGGGCCTCGTAGTGGACTAACGTAGGACTATATAGGGAATAGGGCTCTGGTCTAAAGTAGTGGACTATATAAGGAATAGGGCTCTGGTCTAACGTAGTGGACTATGTAAGGAATAGGGCTCTGGTCTAAAGTGGACTATATAAGGAATAGGGCTCTGGTCCTAACTAGTGCACTATGGGAATAGGGCTCTGGTCTACTATATAGGAATAGGGCTCTGGTCTAAAGTAGTGGACTATATAAGGAATAGGGCTCTGGTCTAACGTAGTGGACTATATAAGGAATAGGGCTCTGGTCTAACGTAGTGGACTATATAAGGAATAGGGCTCTGGTCTAACGTAGTGCACTATGTAGGGAATAGGGCTCTGGTCTAACGTAGTGGACTATGTAGGGAATAGGGCTCTGGTCTAAAGTAGTGGACTATATAAGGAATAGGGCTCTGGTCTAACGTAGTGGACTATAAGGGGAATAGGGCTCTGGTCCTAAAGTAGTGGACTATATAGGAATAGGGCTCTGGTCCTAACGTAGTGGACTATGTAGGAATAGGGCTCTGGTCTAACGTAGTGACTATATAGGGAATAGGGCTCTGGTCTAACGTAGTGGACTATGTAGGGAATAGGGGCTCTGGTCTAAAGTAGTGACTATATAGGGAATAGGGCTCTGGTCTAACGTAGTGGACTATGTAGGGAATAGGGCTCTGTCTAAAGTAGTGGACTATATAGGGAATAGGGCTCTGGTCTAAAGTAGTGGACTATATAAGGAATAGGGGCCCTGGTCTAAAGTAGTGGACTATATAGGGAATAGGGCTCTGGTCTAACGTAGTGGACTATGTAGGGAATAGGGCTCTGGTCTAAGTAGTGGACTATGTAGGAATAGGGCTCTGGTCTAACGATGATGGACTATGGCAGGAATAGGGCTCTGGTCTAACGTAGTGGACTATGTAGGGAATAGGGGCCTGGTCTAAGAGAGTGGACTATGAGTGAAACGGTCTGGCGTAGTGGACTATGTAGGAATAGGGCTCTGGTCTGCGTAGTGGACTATGTGGGGAATAGGGCTCTGGTCTAACGTAGTGGACTATGTAGGGAATAGGGGCCCTGGTCTAAAGTAGTGGACTATATAGGGAATGAGGCTCTGGTCTAGCATTAGTGGACTATGTAGGGAATAGGGCTCTGGTCTAAAGTAGTTCACTATATAGGAATAGGGCTCTGGTCTAAAGTAGTGGATATATAAGGAATAGGGCTCTGGTCTAACGTAGTGGACTATATAAGGAATAGGGCTCTGGTCTAAAGTAGTGGACTATATAGGGAAAGCGTTAAGACTCCTGTGGCTCCGTGCGCTGCACACGGCCGGCAGCATGACCAGTCACGAGCCACCCTGCCTCGACATGGCTCAACTGACCTCAGCCCCAACACACACGTCTTATGGCACATTGTTCCTTCTGGGCTCAGCGCTCTGGCAGCACACGACTGACTGCCTGGCAGGCTGCCTCAGGGTCGGAGAGAGGGGTGGGGGAGTCTAGAGACAGAACTGGATGAAGGGAGAGGAGAGAGGGGAGGGGGAGTCTAGAGACAGAACTGGATGAAGGGAGAGAAGGAGAGGGGAGGGGAGTCTAGAGACAGAACTGGATGAAGGGAGAGGGGGAGGGGGAGTCTAGAGACAGAACTGGATGAAGGGAGAGGAGAGGGTGGAGGGGGAGTCTAGAGACAGAACTGGATACAGAACTGGATGAAGGGAGAGGAGAGGGGGGAGGGGGAGTCTAGAGACAGAACTGGATGAAGGGAGAGGAGAGAGGGGAGCGGGAGTCTAGAGACAGAACTGGATGAAGGGAGAGGAGAGAGGGGAGGGGGAGTCTAGAGACAGAACTGGATGAAGGGAGAGGAGAGAGGGGAGCGGGAGTCTAGAGACAGAACTGAATGAAGGGAGAGGAGAGAGGGGAGGGGGGGGAGGGAGTCTAGAGACAGAACTGGATGAAGGGAGAGGAGAGAGGGGAGGGGAGTCTAGAGACAGAACTGAATGAAGGGAGAGGAGAGAGGGGAGGGGGAGTCTAGAGACAGAACTGGATGAAGGGAGAGAAGAGGGACAGGCTACATCCAAAATGGCACCCTATTCCCTATACAGTGCCATAGGCCGTGGTCAAAGGTAGTGAACTGTATAGGGAATAGGATGCCATTTCGGACACAGTAGAGCTGACTTAGACAACCAACGGCAGCAACAGTAACCAGGCTGCCAGGAGCCTCTGCTGAATGCAGGTCAATCAGCCAAACCTCCCCTTGCAGCCGGGACAAAAGGCCTGGAAGAGACATGTTCAGGCAGCACTCTGGACAGGACTGACCCCCTGGCGCCAGACACACAGCACCACCAAACCACTCACTATACACACACAGTGACAGTCAGTGTCGAAAATGGAACCCTGTTCGCTACTTAGTGCACTTGTCACGACCAGGCCCATAACCCTATTCCCTATATAGTGCACTAGACATGACCAGGCCCATAACCCTATTCCCTATATAGTGCACTCGTCATGACCAGGCCCATAACCCTATTCCCTATATAGTGCACTCGTCATGACCAGGCCCATAACCCTATTCCCTATATAGTGCACTCGTCATGACCAGGCCCATAACCCTATTCCCTATATAGTGCACTCGTCATGACCAGGCCCATAACCCTATTCCCTATATAGTGCACTCGTCATGACCAGGCCCATAACCCTATTTTCTATATAGTGCACTAGACATGACCAGGGCCCACAGGGCTCTCTATAGGGAATAGGGAACCATTTGGGATGCTAACACAGAATGTAATGCATAATTGTTGAAGTCCTATACTAGGTCCTATACCTATACCCAAATCTGTCGCTCATATAATCTATAACCTGAAGTCCTATACTAGGCCCAAATCTGTCGTTCATATAATCTATAATCTGAAGTCCTAGACTAGGCCCAAATCTGTCGTTCAAAGCAAAGCCAAGCTATGAGGCAGGTAACTATCAGCATACTTCTATTACCATATGGGTGCCATGCCAACAGCAACAGGCTGGTGGCTTGATGTTCTTGGTAGGAATGACCCAATTTAAAATGAAAGCGAGATGGTGAAATATGAATAAGGCCCATTGATGTGAGGACCAGAGGAGAGCACATGTTGGTCATCATGACCCGACCAGCCTCTCCTCTCCTCAACACATTCTCTTTAATTAACTCAGTCTTCCACCGTCTCTCGTCTGCATGTGATTAGAAGAGATTAGCTGAGAGGAGAGGTAATGAGCAACAGATTCCCTGGTACAGGCTCAAAGTAACTGCTTGTTAAGACTACTCCTCGGCTGGCTTACAAGAGGAAACCACTTTCTCTTCATGCCACTGCACTTCACCCAATTGGATATTCACCCAATATATATTCACCCAATTTCACCCACAAGGTTTCATTTATTTATTTCACCAGGTCGGCCAAGATAAAGCAAAGCAGTGTGATACACAAACAACACAGAGTTACACATAAACAAATGTACAGTCAATTACACAATAGAAAAGTCTATTTACAGTGTGTGCAAATGAGGTAAGATTAGGGAGGTAAGGCAATAAATAGGCCATAGTGGTGAAATAATTACAATTTAGCAATTAAACACTGGAGTGATAGATGTGCAGAAGATGATGTGCAAGTGGAGATACTGGGGTGCAAAGGAGCAAAACAATAAATAACAGTATGGGGATGAGGTAGTTTGGTGGGCTATTCACAGATGGGCTATGTACAGGTGCAATGATCTGTAAGCTGCTCTGACAGCTGATGCTTAAAGTTAGTGAGGGAGATATGAGTCTCCAGCATCAGTGATTTTTGCAATTCGTTCCAGTCATTGGCAGCAGAGAACTGGAAGGAAAGGCGGCCAAAGAAGGTGTTGGCTTTGGGGCTGACCAGTGAAATATACCTGCTGGAGTGCGTGCTCCATTTGGGTGTTGCTATAGTGACCAGTGAGCTGAGATAAGGCAGGGCTTTACCGAGCAAAGACTTATAGATGACCTGGAAACTGTGGTTTGGCGACGAATATGAAGTGAGGGCCAGCCAACGAGAGCATACAGGTCGCAGTGGTGGGTAGTATATGGGGCTTTAGTGACAAAACGGATGGCACTGTGATAGACTGCATCCAATTTGCTGAGTAGAGTGTTGGAGGCTATTTTGTAAATGACATTGCCGAAGTCAAGGATTGGTAGGATAGTCAGTTTTACGAGGGTATGTTTGGCAGCATGAGTGAAGGATGCTTTGTTGCGAAATAGGAAGCGGATTCTAGATTTAATTTTGGATTGGAGATGCTTGATGTGAGTCTGGAAGGAGAGTTTACAGTCTAACCAGACACCTAGGTATTTGTAAAACGCAGACTTTGGAAACGCAGGGCAGGATGGATACAGGTCTGTAACAGTTTGGGTCTAGAGTGTCTCCCCCTTTGAAGAGGGGGATGACTGCAACAGCTTTCCAATCTTTAGGGATCTCAGACGATATGAAAGAGAGGTTGAACAGGCAATTAATATTGATTGCAACAATGGCAGCGGATCATTTTAGAAAGAGAGGGTCTAGATTGTCTATCCCAGCTGATTTGTAGGGGTCCAGATTGTCTATCCCAGCTGATTTGTAGGGGTCCAGATTGTCTATCCCAGCTGATTTGTAGGGGTCCAGATTGTCTATCCCAGCTGATTTGTAGGGGTCCAGATTGTCTATCCCAGCTGATTTGTAGGGGTCCAGATTGTCTATCCCAGCTGATTTGTAGGGGTCCAGATTGTCTATCCCAGCTGATTTGTAGGGGTCCAGATTGTCTATCCCAGCTGATTTGTAGGGGTCCAGATTGTCTATCCCAGCTGATTTGTAGGGGTCCAGATTTCGCAGCTCTTTCAGAACAGCAGCTATCTGGATTTGGATGAAGGAGAAATGGGGAGGCTTGGGCAAGTTGCTGTGGGGGGTGCAGTGCTGTTGCCTGGGGTAGGGGTAGCCAGGTGGAAAGCATGGCCAGCTGTAGAAAGATGCTTATTGAAATTCTCGATTATCGTAGATTTATCGGTGGTGACAGTGTTGCAGTGGGCAGCTGGGAGGAGGTGCTCATATTCTCCATGGACTTTACAGTGTCCCAGAACCTTTTGGAGTTTGTGCTACAGGATGCAATTTTCTGTTTGAAAAAGCTAGCCTTTGCTTTCCTAACTGCCTGTATATATTGGATGTATACAAGATGTTTTTGTGCTGGTCAAGGGCAGTCAAGTCTGGAGTGAACCACAGGCTATATCTGTTCTTAGTTCTACATTTTTTGAATGCGGCATGATTATTTAAGATGGTGAGGAAAGCACTTTTAAAGAATAACCAGGCATCCTCTACTGACGGAATGAGGTCAAAATCCTTCCAGGATACCCGGGCCAGGTGGATTAGAAAGGTCTGATTGCTGAAGTGCTTTATCGGAGCGTTTGACAGTGATGAGGGGTGGTCGTTTGACCGCAGACCCATCACGGTACACAGGCAATGAGGCAGTGATCGCTGAGATCCTGGTTGAAGACAGCAGAGGTGTATTTAGAGGGCAGGTTGGTCAGGATGATATCTATGAGGATGCCCATGTTTACGGATTTAGGGTTGTACCTGGTAGGTTCCATGATAATTTTTGTTATATTGAGGGCATCTATCTTAATTTGTAGGACGGACTCTGAAGACAAATGGCGGGTGGTTCATTTACATATGGTGTCCAGAGCAACAGCTGGGGGCTGAGGGGGGTCTATAACAAGCAGCAACAGTGAGAGACTTGTTTCTGGAAAGGTGGATTTTTAAAAGTAGAAGCTCAATCTGTTTGGGCACAGACCTGGATAGTAAGATAGAGCTCTGCAGGCTAACTCCACCCCCCTTTGGCAGTTCTATCTTGGCGGAAAATGTAGTTGGGGATGGAAATTTCAGAATTTTGGGTGGCCTTCCAAAGCCAGGATTTAGAAACGGCTAGGACATCAGGGTTGGCAGAGTGTGCTAAAGCATTGAAAAAAACAAACTTAGGGAGGAGGCTTCTGATGTTAACATGCATGAAACCAAGACTTTTACGGTTACAGAAGTCAACAAATTTACATTTACATTTACATTTAAGTCATTTAGCAGACGCTCTTATCCAGAGCGACTTACAAATTGGTGAATTCACCTTCTGACATCCAGTGGAACAGCCACTTTACAATAGTGATAAATGATAGAACCTGGGGAATAGATGTGGTACTGGGGGCTACAGGGCCTGAGGAATAGATGTAGTACTGCTACAGGGTCTGGGGAACATATCACAGGTGTTGATCAGGAGAGCTAAGACAACAATGG
>NW_027012361.1:0-19763 GCF_036934945.1 Oncorhynchus masou masou
TTGTAAACTTCCAACTTCAACTGTATCTATTGCTAAATATCACCAACTAAGGTATCTTTGCGTGGCTGTGAACGACCTGATAGACAAAGAAAGAAAAGCATTCTATGCCTTTAAAATAAACATACAACAAAAATTCAAATTAGAATCTGGCTCAAACTTTTCAATCAGTTAAAGAACCAATTTCTCGATATGGCAGTGGAGTATGGGGTCCACAGTCTAATAATGAATGTACCAAATGGGACAAACATCCAATCAAAATACTGCATGCAGAGTTTTGCAAGACTGTATTGGAAGTACAAAGAAAAACAAAAAAAACACATGTAGAGCCGAATTGGGCCAATACCCCCTCCTTACTTTCATTTTTTTAAAGCCATCAAATTTACAACCATCTAAAAATAAGCGACCCTGAAACATTTCATCACACAGCTCTACAACGTCAAGAGATGAAACAAGAGAAGAGTCCCCTCAGCCAGCTGGTTCTGAGGCTCAGTTCACTAACCCAAACCACCCCATAGAGCCTCAGGACAGCACTCAGAAAATATGTCCCAACCAAATTATCACAAAGCAAAGATATATAGACAGTACATCACATGTTGGAAAGACACCACAAAAAATCGAGGTAAATTAAAATCTATGCTACTTGGCTCTAAACCGACAGTACAAGGTGGCAAACTATCAGACCAATGTGACTGACAGAAAACTGAGGAAAACACTGTCGAGGTAAAGACAAATCTGGCTGCCCAGAGAGGACAGGCTGTGCTCACTATTCCCCTGGTAGAGACAGGGCTGCATTTGAATATTAGACTGTGACAAATACATGTACTTAAGATAATCTTTCTTTCACAAAATCATCAGTTCAGTACAAAGAATTTGAAACTAAAATATGTTATTGGATGAAAAGCTCAAATGTGCAGTTTTGGCAGCCAAATATGAGTCCTCATCCTGAGGGATTGGCCAATGAAAAGTTTAATGTAATATCAATACAATTTGCATTTTTGTTTTGTCTTTCATACCATGCCATTGGCTTTCCGTCAATTTGAGACTGGTCTTCTACTATTGCTTTAATGTATTATTACTCTCATGAATATTGTTGTAGTAGCTGTTAATGGTAATCCCATGTCCACTACTACTATTATTGACGCCTTATTGCTGTTGGTCCAACCATTGTTGTTATAAGTGTACTTTGACAATGTAAGTCATTTAACTTGCCATGTTAGTAAAGTCTGAGAGAGAGAGAGAGAGAGAGAGAGAGAGAGAGAGAGAGAGAGAGAGAGAGAGAGAGAGAGAGAGAGAGAGAGAGAGAGAGAGAGAGAGAGAGAGAGAGAGAGAGAGAGAGAGAGAGAGAGAGAGAGAGAATATATATATTCTGGTAATTTTTTTCCCCCGATAACTCAAGGCAGACAAACAGCCTCATATCCAATCAGAACTGAAAGCTGGTACTGGTCAGTGTCAACCAGAGTTGGCCAATAAACATGCTAATATTTCAAAGCCATGAGGCAGTTCTCAAATGTAGTTTTCAGATATGGAGAGGAAGCAGATGTCACAGCTGCCAGATAATTCAGTTAATAACACAGACAAAATACAATGCATCACATCAATGCATCTGCAGAGATGTACGTACAGTATGTATGCTCTCTCGGTTTAAGTCTTTATGTTAATAACACAGACAAAATACAATGCATCACATCAATGCATCTACAGAGATGTACGTACAGTATGTATGCTCTCTCGGTTTAAGTCTTTATGTTAATAACACAGACAAAATACAATGCATCACATCAAGGCATCTGCAGAGATGTACGTACAGTATGTATGCTCTCTCGGGTTTAAGTCTTTATGTTAATAACAAAGACAAAATACAATGCATCACATCAAGGCATCTGCAGAGATGTACGTACAGTATGTATGCTCTCTCGGTTTAAGTCTTTATGTTAATAACACAGACAAAATACAATGCATCACATCAATGCATCTGCAGAGATGTACGTACAGTATGTATGCTCTCTCGGTTTAAGTCTTTATGTTAATAACACAGACAAAATACAATGCATCACATCAAGGCATCTGCAGAGATGTACGTACAGTATGTATGCTCTCTCGGTTTAAGTCTTTATGTTAATAACACAGACAAAATACAATGCATCACATCAATGCATCTGCAGAGATGTACGTACAGTATGTATGCTCTCTCGGTTTAAGTCTTTATGTTAATAACACAGACAAAATACAATGCATCACATCAAGGCATCTGCAGAGATGTACGTACAGTATGTATGCTCTCTCGGTTTAAGTCTTTATGTTAATAACACAGACAAAATACAATGCATCACATCAATGCATCTGCAGAGATGTACGTACAGTATGTATGCTCTCTCGGTTTAAGTCTTTATGTTAATAACACAGACAAAATACAATGCATCACATCAATGCATCTACAGAGATGTACGTACAGTATGTATGCTCTCTCGGTTTAAGTCTTTATGTTAATAACACAGACAAAATACAATGCATCACATCAAGGCATCTGCAGAGATGTACGTACAGTATAGTATGCACGCTCTCTCGGTTTAAGTCTTTATGTTAATAACACAGACAAAATACAATGCATCACATCAAGGCATCTGCAGAGATGTACATATAGTATAGTATGCACGCTCTCTCGGTTTAAGTCTCTTGACTACTCCACTATTACACAAAATGGAGGTGAGTGTGTGTGTCTGGACAAGGCACTGTCAGCACCTACCAGGTTACTCACGTTCAATATCCACACTACACAGTCCTCAGACAGAGAGAGAGGGGGGGGGAACAAGAGAGCGAGAGAGAGGAGGAAAACCAGAGGGAAGTGGACAGAATATGGAAAATGTGTGCGTGTAAGAGAGAGAACTCACTCAAAGAAATAAAGAGAGAGAGAGAGAGGGGAACTAGAGGAGGGCCAGCGGCTGGCAACAGGTGGGGAGGGGGTCTGAAACTCTGAAACTGGACTCGGAGTGTAACTGTGAATTAAGATTCTGGGCAGATGGTCCCAATAACTCTGGGTCAGTCTTGCCCCAGACACAGGTCCCTCTCTATCAAACCCTTTGTGCTGTGAAATACAAGTTCATTTTATGGGGCTCTGATTCGCAGCACAACGTACCTTTTCAGATGTGACTTCCAAATGCAAACCTCCTGTGGAATCTCGGCATGAAGAAGGTGCTGCTACCTTTCATAACACGAAGGATTATAAAAAAGGGGAAGGAAGAGAGAGTGGGAGTAGGAGAGGGGTAAAAGAGAGAGACAGAGGTGGGGAGAGCGAGACTAATAGAATGAGAAGGGGGAAGAGAAATGTAGACAGTGAGGTAGATGGAAAGAGAGAGACAGACAGAGACAGTTGGGCAAACAGACAGACTGCATGACAGCAGGCCAGACCGCCAGACCGACCGACCGACCGACAGACAGACCGAACGACCATCAGACCGACACAGAGCGAGACCGACAGATAGAGGAGTGTGTCTCTCGTCTGGTCTGTGGGTTAGTGTTAGCAATAAAGCTCAACTGGGCTAAGATTGGAACCAGATGAGTGTGAGGAGCTAATGGCTTCCCATTTTTGGTAACACTCTGGGGCTAGAGGGGATCCACCGAGAGAGATGAGAACTCACTTTGGATATTGTTTCCCCTAAACCTTCTGATGAGGGTGCTCAGGGCTGAAATAAGCCATGGCAGCAAAACAACAAACAGGCACTTTCACACACACACACTAACATGCACACAGAATATCGGTGTACACACATTTTAAAAAGACTCCCCATCCAAATAACTAACTTGAGTCGAAACTTAACGTGTACCTCGGAACAATAAGGTAAATCACTCGTTGATGTAATTGTTATTGGGGAAAATCTTGCCAAATAAATCAGGTTAATGTACATGTGTGGGTGGATAGCACTTTAGGGTTGAGCCCTGAAGTACTGGTGCTGGTGGGTGGGTTTTGTGTGTGTGTGTGTGTGTGTGTGTGTGTTTGTGCGTGCACTCTAAGACTTTTCTGTAATGTCAGTAAAACACTGTATAATGCGCAGTAAAGTACAGTAGATGTGTTTTACAGCATTAATGCCATAGATAGCACTGTATTATGGTGTAAAATGCTGGAAATTCCAGTTTAACTGTAAATGGAAGCCAACTGTAATAATAACTTTAACATACAATATTTCCTTACAGTAGTAGCTCATACAGTGGGGCAAAAAGTATTTAGTCAGCCACCAATTGTGCAAGTTCTCCCACTTAAAAGATGAGAGAGGCCTGCAATTTTCAGCATAGGTACACTTCAACTATGACAGACAAAATGAGGGAAGAAAATCCAGAAAATCACATTGTAGGATTTTTAATGAATTTATTTGCAAATTATGGTGGAAAATGTCATGTCTTGTTATGTCTGTTCCTGTCCTTTCTCTTCACTCTGTCTCTCTCTGCTGGTCTTTTTAGGTTACCTTCTCTGTCTCTCATTCTTCAGCTGTTCTACATCTCCCCTAACTAGCTCATTCACTCTTTCACACCTGTTCTCTCTTCCCCCTCTGATTAGGTCTCTATTTCTCTCTCTGTTCCTGCTACTTTCAGTGTCTGATTCTTGTTTGTGTTTTTGATGCCAGAAGCAAGCTGTCGTCTCGTTTGCTTCCACCTTGTCCTATCCTGTCGGAGTCTGCCTGGCAGGTGCATCCTGCACTATACTACGTTCTTTTTGTTCCATTGTCAACGTTGGAAGAGGATTTATGCCTTTCCTGTTTTCATTAAAGAACTCTGTTTTCTGTTAAAACCGCTTTTGGGTCTTCACTCAAGTACATAACAGAAGAATCAGACCAAGAATGGACCCAGCGGCTCCGGACCCTTTTCACTCCGCCGTCGAGATCCAGGGAGCGATGCTAGGCAGACACGAGGAGGAATTGTCTGCTGCTCGACATGCCGTTGAGACCCTGGCCGTCCAAGTCTCCGACCTCACAAGACAGGTTCACCAACTCCACCTCGATCCACCGCCCACTTCCAGGGTTTCCGAGTCTCCGGAGCCCAGGAACAACAACCCGCCCTGTTACTCTGGGAGCCCACTGAGTGCCGCTCATTCCTCACTCAGTGTGATGTGGTGTTCTCTCTCCAGCCCAACACTTACTCCAGGAGCGCAGCCCGCATCGCCTACGTCATTTCTCTCCTTACCGGACGGGCGCGTGAGTGGGGCACGGCAATCTGGGAGGCGAGGGCTCAGTGTATTAACCAGTTTCAGGACTTTAAGGAGGAGATGATACGGGTTTTGACCGTTCTGTTTTTGGGAGGAGGCTTCCAGGGCCCTGTCTTCCCTATGTCAGGGAATCGATCCATAACGGATTATTCTATTGAGTTTCGCACTCTCGCTGCCTCTAGTGACTGGAACGAGCCGGCTTTGCTCGCTCGTTTTCTGGAAGGTCTCCTCGTCGAGGTTAAGGATGAGATCCTCTCCCGGGAGGTTCCTTCCAGTCTGGACTCCTTAATAGCCCTCGCTATTCGCATAGAGCGACGGTTTGATCTTCGTCGCCGAGCTCGTGGAAAGGAGCTCGCGTTCTCCGTTGCTCCCCTCTCCACATCACTGCCACCTGCCGCATCACTGCCACCCTCCTCCGCCGGCTCGGATGCTGAGCCTATGCAGCTGGGGGGTATCCGCATCTCGGCCAAGGAGAAGGAACGGAGAATCACCAATCGCCTCTGTCTCTACTGCGGCTCCGCTGGTCATTTTGTCACCTCATGTCCAGTAAAAGCCAGAGCTCATCAGTAAGGGGAGGGCTACTGGTGAGCGCAACTACTCAGGCCTCTCCTTCTGGATCACGCACTACCTTTCCGGTCCATCTCCGCTGGCCGGTTCATCTGCTTCCTGCAGTGCCTTGATAGACTCTGGGGCGGAGGGCTGTTTTATGGACGAGACCTGGGCTCGGGAACATGACATTCCTCTCAGACAGTTAGGGAGCCCACGGCCTTGTTCGCTTTAGATGGTAGTTCTCTCCCCAAGATTCAGCGTGAGACGCTGCCTTTAACCCTCACTGTCTCTGGTAATCATAGCGAAACCATTTATTTTTTAATTTTTCGTTCACCTTTTACACCTGTTGTTTTGGGTCATCCCTGGCTAGTGCGCCATAACCCTTCTATTAATTGGTCTAGTAATACTATCCTATCCTGGAATGTTTCTTGTCATGTGACCTGTTTAATGTCTGCTATCCCTCCTGTTTCCTCTGTCTCTTCTTCACAGGAGGAGCCTGGCGATTTGACAGGGGTGCCGGAGGAGTATCACGATCTGCGCACGGTGTTCAGTCGTTCCAAGGCCACTTCTCTCCCTCCACACCGGTCGTATGACTGTAGTATTGATCTCCTTCCGGGAACTACTCCCCCGGGGGTAGATTATACTCTCTGTCGGCTCCCGAACGTAAGGCTCTCGAGGATTATTTGTCGGTTTCGCTCGACGCCGGTACCATAGTCTCCTCCTCCTCTCCCGCCGGAGCGGGGTTTTTGTTCAGAAGAAGGACGGGTCCCTGCGCCCATGCGTGGATTATCGAGGGCTGAATGACATAACAGTTAAGAATCGTTATCCGCTTCCTCTTATGTCTTCAGCCTTCGAGATCCTGCAGGGAGCCAGGTTTTTCACCAAATTGGACCTTCGTAACGCCTACCATCTCGTGCGCATCAGGGAGGGGGACGAGTGGAAGACGGCGTTTAACACTCCGTTAGGGCACTTTGAATACCGGGTTCTTCCTTTCGGCCTCGTTAACGCTCCAGCTGTCTTTCAGGCACTAGTTAACGACGTCCTGAGAGACATGCTGAACATTTTTGTTTTCGTTTACATGGACGATATCCTGATTTTTTCACCGTCTCTCTCGATTCATGTTCAGCACGTGCGACGCGTCCTCCAGCGCCTTTTGGAGAACTGTCTTTATGTGAAGGCTGAGAAGTGCACTTTTCATGCCGCCTCTGTCCCTTTTCTCGGTTCCGTTATTTCCGCTGAGGGCATTAAGATGGATCCCGCTAAGGTCCAGGCTGTCATTGATTGGCCCGTTCCTAAGTCACGCGTCGAGCTGCAGCGCTTTCTGGGCTTCGCTAATTTCTATCGTCGTTTCATCCGTAATTTCGGTCAGGTGGCAGCTCCCCTCACAGCCCTTACTTCTGTTAAGACGTGCTTTAAGTGGTCCGTTTCCGCCCAGGAGCTTTTGATCTTCTTAAGAATCGTTTTACATCCGCACCTATTCTTGTTACACCTGACATCTCTAGTCAGTTTGTTGTTGAGGTTGACGCGTCAGAGGTGGGCGTGGGAGCCATTCTTTCTCAGCGCTCTCTCTCTGACGGCAAGGTCCATCCTTGCGCGTTTTTCTCTCATCGCTTATCGCCGTCAGAACGTAACTATGATGTTGGTAATCGCGAACTGCTCGCCATCCGCTTAGCCCTAGGCGAATGGCGACAGTGGTTGGAGGGGCGACCGTTCCTTTTGTCGTTTGGACTGACCATAGGAACCTTGAGTACATCTGTTCACCAAACGACTTAATGCGCGTCAGGCTCGTTGGGCTCTGTTTTTCGCTCGTTTCGAGTTTGTTATTTCTTATCGTCCGGGCTCAAAAAACACCAAGCCTGATGCTTTATCTCGTCTCTTCAGTTCTTCTGAGGTCTCCACCGACCCCGAGGGGATTCTCCCTGAAGGGCGTGTTGTCGGGTTGACTGTCTGGGGAATTGAGAGGCAGGTAAAGCAAGCACTCGCTCACACTCCGTCGCCGCGAGCTTGTCCTAGGAACCTTCTGTTCGTTCCCGTTCCTACTCGTCCGGCCGTTCTTCAGTGGGCCCACTCTGCCAAGTTAGCCGGCCACCCCGGCGTTCGGGGTACGCTTCGCTTCCATTCGCCAGCGTTTCTGGTGGCCCACTCGGGAACGTGACGCGTCGATTTGTCGCCGCTTGTTCGGTCTGCGCGCAGACTAAATCTGGGAACTCTCCTCCTGCCGGCCGTCTCAGACCGCTTCCCATTCCCTCTCGACCGTGGTCTCACATCGCTTTAGATTTCATCACCGGACTGCCTTCATCAGCGGGGAAGACAGTTATTCTTACGGTTGTCGATAGATTCTCTAAGGCGGCTCATTTCATTCCTCTCGCTAAGCTCCCTTCTGCTAAGGAGACGGCTCAGATCATTATCGAGAATGTTTTCCGAATTCATGGCCTTCCGTCTGACGTCGTTTCCGACAGAGGCCCGCAGTTCACGTCTCAATTTTGGAGGAGTTTTGCCGTTTGATTGGGGCTTCCGTCAGTCTCTCGTCCGGCTTTCATCCCCAGTCTAACGGTCAAGCCGAACGGGCCAATCAGACTGTTGGTCGCATTTTTACGCAGTCTTTCTTTTCGTAACCCTGCGTCTTGGTCAGAACAGCTCCCCTGGGCAGAGTACGCCCACAACTCGCTTCCCTCGTCTGCTACCGGTCTATCTCCTTTTCAGAGTAGCCTCGGGTACCAGCCTCCGCTGTTCTCATCTCAGCTCGCCGAGTCCTGCGTCCCCTCCGCTCAGGCTTTTGTCCAGCGTTGCGAGCGCACCTGGAAGGGGTCAGGTCGGCACTTTGCCGTAATAGGGCGCAGACTGTGAGGGCCGCTAATAAGCGTAGGACCAAGAGTCCTAGATATTGTTGCGGTCAGAGAGTATGGCTCTCCACTCAGAACCTTCCCCTTAAGACAGCTTCTCGCAAGTTGGCCCCGCGGTTCATTGGTCCGTTCCGTATTTCCCAGGTCATTAATCCTGTCGCAGTGCGACTTCTTCTCCCGCTATCTTCGTCGCGTTCACCCGGTCTTCCATGTCTCCTGTGTTAAGCCCGTTCTTCGCGCCCCCCCGCTCGTCCCTCCCCCCCATCCTTGTCGGCGCACCCATCTACAGGGTTCGTAAGATTTTGGACATGCGCCCTCGGGGCCGTGGTCATCAGTACCTAGTGGATTGGGAGGTACGGTCCTGAGGAGAGGAGTTGGGTTCCCTCTCGGGACGTGCTGGACCGTTCGCTGATCGATGATTTCCTCCGTTGCCGCCAGGGTTTCCTCCTCGAGTGCGCCAGGAGCGCTCGGTGAGTGGGGGGTACTGTCATGTCTTGTTATGTCTGTTCCTGTCCTTTCTCTTCACTCTGTCTCTCTCTGCTGGTCTTTTTAGGTTACCTTCTCTGTCTCTCATTCTTCAGCTGTTCTACATCTCCCATAACTAGCTCATTCACTCTTTCACACCTGTTCTCTCTTCCCCTCTGATTAGGTCTCTATTTCTCTCTCTGTTCCTGCTACTTTCAGTGTCTGATTCTTGTTTGTGTTTTTGATGCCAGAAGCAAGCTGTCGTCTCGTTTGCTTCCACCTTGTCCTATCCTGTCGGAGTCTGCCTGGCAGGTGCATCCTGCACTATACTACGTTCTTTTTGTTCCATTGTCAACGTTGGAAGAGGATTTATGCCTTTCCTGTTTTTCATTAAAGAACTCTGTTTTCTGTTAAAACCGCTTTTGGGTCTTCACTCAAGTACATAACAGAAAATAAGTATTTGGTCACCTACAAACAAGCAAGATTGCTGGCTCTCACAAACCTGTAACTTCTTCTTTAAGAGGCCTCCACTCGTTACCTGTATTAATGGCACCTGTTTGAACTTGTTATCAGTATAAAAGACACCTGTCCACAACCTCAAACAGTCACACTCCAAACATCACTGTGGCCAAGACCAAAGAGCTGTCAAAGGACACCAGAAACAAAATTGTAGACCTGCTCCAGGCTGGGAAGACTGAATCTGCAATAGGTAAGCAGCTTGGTTTGAAGAAATCAACGGTGGGAGCAATTATTAGGAAATGGAAGACATACAAAACCACTAATAATCTCCCTCGATCTGGGGCTCCACGCAAGATCTCACCCCGTGGGGTCAAAATGATCACAAGAACGGTGAGCAAAAATACCAGAACCACACGGGGGGACCTAGTGAATGACCTGCAGAGAGCTGGGACCAAAGTAACAAAGCCTACCATCAGTAACACACTATGCCGCCAGGGACTCAAATCCTGCAGTGCCAGACGTGTCCCACTGCTTAAGCCAGTACATGTCCAGTCCCGTCTGAAGTTTGCTAGAGAGCATTTGGATGATCCAGAAGAAGATTGGGAGAATGTCATATGGTCAGATGAAACCAAAATATAACTTTTAGGTAAAAACTCAACTCGTCATGTTTGGAGGACAAAGAATGCTGAGTTGCATCCAAAGAACACCATACCCACTGTGAAGCATGGGGGTGGAAACATCATGCTTTGGGGCTGTTTTTCTGCAAAGGGACCAGGACGACTGATCCGTGTAAAGGAAAGAATGAATGGGGCCATGAATTGTGAGATTTTGAGTGAAAACCTCCTTCCATCAGCAAGGGCATTGAAGATGAAACGTGGCTGGGTTTTTCAGCATGACAATGATCCCAAACACACCGCCCAGGCAACGAAGGAGTGGCTTCGTAAGAAGAATTTCAAGGTCCTGGAGTGTCCTAGCCAGTCCCAGATCTCAACCCCATAGAAAATCTTTGGAGTGAGATGAAAGTCCGTGTTGCCCAGCAACAGCCCCAAAACATCACTGCTCTAGAGGAGGTTGCATGGAGGAATGGGCCAAAATACCAGCAACAGTGTGTGAAAACCTTGTGAAGACTTACAGAAAACGTTTGACCTCTGTCATTGCCAACAAAGGGTATATAACAAAGTATTGAGAAACTTTTGTTATTGACCAAATACTTATTTTCCACCATAATTTGCAAATAAATTCATAAAAAATCCTACAATGTCATAGTTAAAGTGTACCTATGAAGTAAATTACAGGCCTCTCTCATCTTTTTAAGTGGGAGAACCAACACAATTGGTGGCTGACTAAAAACTTTTTTGCCCCACTGTACCTACTGTATATTCAAATTATACATTTCAAGGGCCAACCTCATGCTGCCAGGCGAGACACATGAAGCTCAGACTATTTAAGAAAATATTTTAGTAAATAACTTCTTGAAGTGGCTGTGAAGTGGAAGAATATTCTCAGTAGCATCTGGGTTGTAGACTTGTTTACATTGACTTATTAATAAGTCACTTTATTGCAAGGCAAAGTTGAATTAATGCATGTTTTCTTAGCTAACCTAGCTAGCTGGCTGGCTAATGTTTGCTAGATAGTTAGCTAACTCAAGTTGACAGGCGACTTTGGTCTGCTCTAAATTACTAGTTATTACTGGTGCAACGTTCTTGACCATTATGTTTCCACCATCACTACAGAGTAAATGGCTGGTTTCTAGCAGGGGTTAAAAGATGACCCATAGTATTACTGGTGCAATGTTCTTGACCATTATGTTCCCAACATCGCTACAGAGTAAATGGCTGGTTTCTAGCAGGTTAAAAGATGACCCATATTATTACTGGTGCAACGTTCTTGACCATTATGTTTCCACCATTACTACAGAGTAAATGTCTGGTTTCTAGCAGGTTAAAAGATGACCCATAGTATTACTGGTGCAATGTTCTTGACCATTATGTTTCCACCATCACTACAGAGTAAATGGCTGGTTTCTAGCAGGTTAAAAGATGACCCATATTATTACTGGTGCAACGTTCTTGACCATTATGTTTCCACCATTACTACAGAGTAAATGTCTGGTTTCTAGCAGGTTAAAAGATGACCCATATTATTACTGGTGCAACGTTCTTGACCAGTATGTTTCCACCATTACTACAGAGTAAATGGCTGGTTTCTAGCAGGTTAAAAGATGCTAACCATGTTATTACTGATGCAACGTTCTTTACCGTTATGTTTCCAAAACGTTATGTTTCCAAAACGTTATGTTTCCATGTCCATTAAGTTACCTATGACTAATAATACATCTAACAATTTAGACACAGACAGGGATACCACAGCTACGGCTTTCACAGTTACCAACGACTAATAATACATCTACCAATTCAGACACAGCCAGGGATACCACAGCAACGGCTTTCACAGTTACCAACGACTAATAATACATCTACCAATTCAGACACAGCCAGGGATACCACAGCAATGGCTTTCACAGTTACCAACGACTAATAATACATCTACCATTTCAGACACAGCCAGGGATACCACAGCAACGGCTTTCACAGTTACCAACGACTAATAATACATCTACCATTTCAGACACAGCCAGGGATACCACAGCAACAGCTTTCATAGTTACCAACGACTAATAATACATCTACCATTTCAGACACAGCCAGGGATACCACAGCAACGGCTTTCACAGTTACCAACGACTAATAATACATCTACCATTTCAGACACAGCCAGGGATACCACAGCAACAGCTTTCATAGTTACCAACGACTAATAATACATCTACCAATTCAGACACAGCCAGGGATACCACAGCAACGGCTTTCACAGTTACCAACGACTAATAATACATCTACCAATTCAGACACAGCCAGGGATACCACAGCAACGGCTTTCACAGTTACCAACGACTAATAATACATCTACCAATTCAGACACAGCCAGGGATACCACAGCAACGGCTTTCACAGTTACCAACGACTAATAATACATCTACCATTTCAGACACAGCCAGGGATACAACAGCAACGGCTTTCACAGTTACCAACCAATAATAATACATCTACCAATTCAGACACAGCCAGGGATACAACAGCAACGGCTTTCACAGTTACCAACGACTAATAATACATCTACCATTTCAGACACAGCCAGGGATACCACAGCAACGGCTTTCACAGTTACCAACAACTAATAATACATCTACCATTTCAGACACAGCCAGGGATACCACAGCAACGGCTTTCACAGTTACCAATGACTAATAATACATCTACCAATTCAGACACAGCCAGGGATACCACAGCAACGGCTTTCACAGTTACCAACGACTAATAATACATCGACCAATTCAGACACAGCGAGTGATACAACAGCAATGGCTTTCACAGTTACCAACGACTAATAATACATCTACCATTTCAGACACAGCCAGGGATACCACAGCAACAGCTTTCACAGTTACCAACGACTAATAATACATCTACCATTTCAGACAAGCCAGGGATACAACAGCAACGGCTTTCACAGATACCAACGACTAATAATACATCTACCAATTCAGACACAGCCAGGGATACCACAGCAATGGCTTTCACAGTTACCAACGACTAATAATACATCTACCATTTCAGATACAGCCAGGGATACAACAGCAACGGCTTTCACAGTTACCAACGACTAATAATACATCTACCATTTCAGACACAGCCAGGGATACCACAGCAATGGCTTTCACAGTTACCAACGACTAATAATACATCTACCATTTCAGACACAGCCAGGGATACCACAGCAACAGCTTTCACAGTTACCAACGACTAATAATACATCTACCAATTCAGACACAGCCAGGGATACAACAGCAACGGCTTTCACAGTTACCAACGACTAATAATACATCTACCATTTCAGACACAGCCAGGGATACCACAGCAACGGCTTTCACAGTTACCAACGACTAATAGTACATCTACCATTTCAGACACAGCCAGGGATACCACAGCAACGGCTTTCACAGTTACCAACGACTAATAATACATCTACCATTTCAGACACAGCCAGGGATACCACAGCAACGGCTTTCACAGTTACTAACGACTAATAATACATCTACCATTTCAGACACAGCCAGGGATACCACAGCAACGGCTTTCACAGTTACCAACGACTAATAATACATCTACCATTTCAGACACAGCCAGGGATACCACAGCAACGGCTTTCACAGTTACCAACGACTAATAATACATCTACCAATTCAGACACAGCCAGGGATACAACAGCAACGGCTTTCACAGTTACCAACGACTAATAATACATCTACCATTTCAGACACAGCCAGGGATACCACAGCAACGGCTTTCACAGTTACCAACGACTAATAATACATCTACCATTTCAGACACAGCCAGGGATACCACAGCAACGGCTTTCACAGTTACCAACGACTAATAATACATCTACCATTTCAGACACAGCCAGGGATACAACAGCAATGGCTTTCACAGTTACCAACGACTAATAATACATCTACCATTTCAGACACAGCCAGGGATACAACAGCAACGGCTTTCACAGTTACCAACGACTAATAATACATCTACCATTTCAGACACAGCCAGGGATACCACAGCAACGGCTTTCACAGTTACCAACGACTAATAATACATCTACCATTTCAGACACAGCCAGTGATACAACAGCAATCTCTCTTCTCTGTCCTCTTGGCCCTCCCACCCCTACTGAAGGACAGCTCCCGATCGGCCCAGTCAAAGCTCTTCTCTGTCCTCTTGGCCCTTCCACCCCTACTGAAGGACAGCTCCCGATCAGCCCAGTCAAAGCTCTTCTCTGTCCTCTTGGCCCTCCCACCCCTACTGAAGGACAGCTCCCGATCAGCCCACTCAAAGCTCTTCTCTGTCCTCTTGGCCCTCCCACCCCTAGTGAAGGACAGCTCCCGATCAGCCCAGTCAAAGCTCTTCTCTGTCCTCTTGGCCCTCCCACCCCTAGTGAAGGACAGCTCCCGATCATGCCAGTCAAAGCTCTTCTCTGTCCTGACAACCCAATGGTGGAACCAGCAAAGATAGGACTGAAGATAGGACAGCAATGTCCCTGTCCATCTACCAAAAACATCTTCAAAGAATATCTTAAATAATCTCCCTAAAATATAAAAATGCTTCCGGCTCCTAGTCCACCTCTGTAACCGGTAGGCTACCGGGCATGGTGCTGGGGGATAAGACTGGGGGACAGGGGCTGTGACTGGGACTTGGGGGCAAGACTGGAGGACAGCGGCTGAGGCTGGTATTTACAACATGGTGCTGGGGGGTAAAAGCGGGGCTAATGGTTGGTCAGGATTAGAGACTGTGGACGGAGTGGGTGGCCAGAATATCACTCATCCTCCTTGCTAAAGAATTCAATCTGTTTCTGTAACGACATTCTTCATTTGTCGAAAGAAAGTCGGACCGAAATGCAGCGTGTTGGTTACTCATGTTTATTAATTGAACAAACGACGATACATGAAAAAACAAAAACAACAAACGGAACGTGAAAAACCTATACAGCCTGTCTGGTGAACACTAACACAGAGACAGGAACAATCACCCACGAAATACAAAGTGAAACCCATACTACCTAAATACGGTTCCCAATCAGAGACAACGAGAATCACCTGACTCTGATTGAGAACCGCCTCAGGCAGCCAAACCTATGTAACACACACCCCTAATCAGCTACAATCCCAATAACTAAAAAAAAACACTAAGAATTACAACAAACAATAAACCCATGTCACACCCTGGCCTGACCAACTAATTAACTAAAACACAAAATACTAAGACCAAGGCGTGACAGTTTCTGTTTTCGGAGCTCCTACATCAACACTTCTCTGATAGGGATCATACTTGGGAGCTAGTGAGAGGAGCTTGTCTCTCTCTCTCGTTCTCCCTCCCTCCCTCCCTCCCCTCCCTCCCTCCCTCCCTCCCTCCCTCCCTCCCTCCCTCCCTCCCTCCCTCCCTCCCTCTACCAGTTGTGAAATGAAATGAGGATGTGCAATGGGAATGTGTTCAGTCTAACATGTCCTGTGCTTTGTGCTGTGTGTATGTCTTTTCCTCTATGGACTTTGCAGGTGCTCCTGAGTGCATATATTCATATCCTGACTTCTATTCCGATCGCTCCTATAGGGCTCCCCATGCACAATCCCTGCCACACAAACACACTCACGGTTCAATACAACAGTCACTCTTGAACTAAACAGATATGAATCAATATTTTCATCTCAAAATAGTTATTGTTCAATATTGCTCATGAACCGCTTCATGCTCATTTCTAAAGCAAGCATTCCTGAGCAGTGAGATGGGTTGTGTATATTTAGAGTCATTACCGTTACCCATGCCAGACTTAACACCTTATACTAGTAATGCTATTAGATCACATGTTGTTGTTATTATTTGCTATTTAGCAGTTGATTTTATCTAAAGCGCCCCCTGTGTGTGCATACATTTTCGTATTGGTGGCCCCAGCGGGAATCGAACCCACATTCCTGGTGTAATATTGAGGATCTACCATGCCTCATCCACGCTGCTCTTCCACCTTTGGTTAGAGAGTGAGAGCATGACAAATGGTGAAAGCTAAAATGCATTATGTCAAGTGTACTTCAGAGCACTTGAGAAGTATTTCACATGCGATTGATTTATGTTTGGCGTTGCACTTTTGGAACTATTCTA
The DNA here is from genome assembly GCF_036934945.1 of Oncorhynchus masou masou. Classification (NCBI taxonomy): domain Eukaryota; kingdom Metazoa; phylum Chordata; class Actinopteri; order Salmoniformes; family Salmonidae; genus Oncorhynchus; species Oncorhynchus masou. The sequence continues at coordinate 16,275 of NW_027012361.1, forward strand.
TTTAATCAAGCACTGACGTACAGTTGAAGTCAGAAGTTGACATAAACTTAGGTTGGAGTCATGAAAAATAATTTTTAAAACACTCCATATTTTTTTTTAGCAACAAACTATAGTTTTGGCAAGTCGGTTAGGACATCTACTTTGTGCACGACACAAGTCATTTTTCCAACAATTGTTTGCCGACAGATAATTTCAGTTATAATTCACTGTATCACAATTCCAGTGGTTCAGAAGTTTACATACACTAAGTTGACTGTGCATTTAAACAGCCTGGAAAATTCCAGAAAATTCAGAAAATTATGTCATGGCTTTAGAAGCTTCTGATAGGCTAATTGACATAATTTGAGTCAATTGGAGGTGTACCTGTGGATGTATTTCAAGGCCTACCTTCAAACTCAGTGCCTCTTTGCTTGACATCATGGGAAAATTTAAATAAATCAGCCAAGATCTCAGAAAAAAATGGTAGACCTCCCCAAGTCTGGTTCATCCTTGAGAGCAATTTCCAAATGCCCGAAGGTACCACGTTCATCTGTACAAACAATAGTACGCAAGTATAAACACCATGGGACCACACAGCCGTCATACCGCTCAGGAATGAGACGCGTTCTGTCTCTGAGAGATGAACGTACTTTGGTTCGAAAAGTGCAAATCACTCCAGAACAAAAGCAAAGGACCTTGTGAAGATGCTGGAGGAAACAGGTACAAAAGTATCTATATCCACAGTAAAACGAGTCCTGTATCGACATAACCTGAAAGGCCGCTCAGCAAGGAAGAAGCCACTCCTCTAAAACCGCCATAAAAAAGCCAGACTATGGTTTGCAACTGCACATGGGGACAAAGATTGTACGTTTTGGACAAATGTCCTCTGGGCTGATTTAACAAAAATCTAACTGTTTGGCTATAATCACCATCGTTATGTTTGAAGGAAAAGGGGAGGCTTGCAAGCTGAAGAACACCATTCCAACCGTGAATCACGGGGTGGCAGCATCATGGTGTGGGGTGCTTTGCTGCAGGAGGGAATAGATGGCATCATGTGGAAGTTTAATTATGTGGATATTGAAGCAACATCTCAAGACATCAGTCAGGAAATTAAAGTTTGGTCGCAAATGGGTCTTCCAAATGGACAATGACCCCAAGCATACTTCCAAAGTTGTGGCAAAATGTCTTAAGGACAAAAAAGTCAAGGTGGAGTGGCCATCACAAAGCTCTGACCTCAATTTTATAGAACATTTGTGGGCAAAACTGAAAAAGCGTGTGCGAGCAAGGAGGCAAACCTGCCTCAGTTACAACAGCTCTGTCAGGAGGAATGGGCCAGAATTCACTTAACTGTTTGTGGGAAGCTTGTGGAAGGCTACCCAAAACATTTGACCCAAGTTGAACAATTTAAAGGCAATGCTACAAAATACTAATTGAGTGTATGTAAACTTTTGACCCACAGGGAATACGATGAAAGAAATAAAAGCTGAAATAAACAACTCTCTACTATTATTCTGACATTTCACATTCTTAAAATAAAGTGGTGATCCTAACTGACCTAAGACAGGGAATTTTTATTAGGATTAAATGTCAGGAATTATGAAAAACTGAGTTTAAATGTATTTGGCTAAGGTGTATGTAAACTTCCGACTTCAACTGTATGTATTTGACTCAGGTCTGACTCTTAATCTCGGCCTATCAGATGTTATGATAGAACTCCAGTGCAGAAGTAGAGAGGGAAAGAAAGATACTGAAACATGTTCGATGGCAGAATGAGTATGAAAGCTCATTGACACATTGACATCTCATTATATTCAATCAGTACAGTCAAGCACTCTGAAGTGGGGTGGTGAAAATGGACCTCCATTTTGGACCAATTGTATAATCCCCGAGCTGATCAGAGTGTGGATAATTGTGAAGATTACTCCGTGGAAGGAGCGAACCTCCGGCTCTGATAGACAGAGAGAGATGAAAAGAAAGTGTTGAGAGAGAATGAGAGAGGAGGGGGAGAGAGAAGTGAATGGAAAGAGAGAGAAAGACGGTGGGAGGGAGGGAAAAAGAAAGAGGAGAGAATGAGAGAGGGAGAGATAGAGAGAAACAATGAGAGAGACCTTTACCATGTTAAAAGTGAAGGTATGTATGGTGGAGAACGAATGCTCTGCATGCCACGACATTACCCAGCAATAAGGGACACTTTGGTCACCTGTAATCTACACCCCAATCTTTAGCTTATTTTGTGTCTACAGGCCTTTGGTGAGAGGGAAGGTAACGCGTGTGTATGCTCGGGCGTGTCTGCATGCTATGTGTGTGCATGTGTGTGGTAGGGGAGCCTTTGTCCACGAGAGACAGAGGGGACATTGTGTCCCTCATGTCCAGCGTGGCCTTGGCTGTTGCAAGACCCTTTTTTATCCCAGAGGCAATAAATAACCCCAACTACATCCCCTTCTGCTCCCCTCTTCCCTGGCTGATCCACACCTATTCCCCTTCATCCTATCCTCTCTCTCTCCCCTCTCACTCATTCTCTCTCTCTCCCGTAACTGATTCTACCTCTGACGCACACAGCCTGTCCCCATCCTCTCTCTCTCCCCTCTCACTCATTCTCTCTCTCCCGTAACTGATTCTACCTCTGACACACACAGCCTGTCCCCATCCTCTCTCTCTCCCCTCTCACTCATTCTCTCTCTCTCTCCCGTAACTGATTCTACCTCTGACACACACAGCCTGTCCCCATCCTCTCTCTCTCCCCTCTCACTCATTCTCTCTCTCTCTCCCGTAACTGATTCTACCTCTGACACACACAGCCTGTCCCCATCCTCTCTCTCTCCCTCATTCTCTCTCTCTCTCCCATAACTGATTCTACCTCTGACACAAACAGCCTGTCCCCATCCTCTCTCTCTCTCCCCTCTCACTCATCCTTTCTCTCTCCCCCTCACTCATTCTCTCTCTCCCCGTAACTGATTCTACCTCTGGACACACACAGCCTGTCCCCATCCTCTCTCTCTCCCCTCTCACTCATTCTCTCTCTCTCTCTCTCCCGTAACTGATTCTACCTCTGACACACACAGCCTGTCCCCATCCTCTCTCTCTTCCCTCTCACTCATCCTTTCTCTCTCCCCTCACTCATTCTCTCTCTCTCCCGTAACTGATTCTACCTCTGACACACACAGCCTGTCCCCATCCTCTCTCTCTCCCCTCTCACTCATTCTCTCTCTCTCTCCCGTAACTGATTCTACCTCTGACACACACAGCCTGTCCCCATCCTCTCTCTCTCCCCCTCTCACTCATTCTCTCTCTCTCTCCCGTAACTGATTCTACCTCTGACACACACAGCCTGTCCCCATCCTCTCTCTCTCCCCTCTCACTCATTCTCTCTCTCTCTCCCGTAACTGATTCTACCTCTGACACACACAGCCTGTCCCCATCCTCTCTCTCTCCCCTCTCACTCATCCTCTCTCTCTCTCCCCGTAACTGTTCCTACCTCTGACACACACAGCCTGTCCCCATCCTCTCTCT
>NW_027012362.1:0-19754 GCF_036934945.1 Oncorhynchus masou masou
TTAGAGACAACAGATTGTTCTATGTCAATCTGACATTGATAATGTCTGTTACAGCCCTGGTTAAAGCTTAAAAGTAGTACAGGATATTGGGAAATCTTTACACTCTCAATTTAGATCAGTCATGTTTCCACATCAGTGGAGGCTGGTGGGAGGAGTTAAAGGAGGATGGGCTCATTATAATGGCTAGAATGGAGAATTAATTGAACGGAGTCAATCATGTATGTTTGCATACGTTTGATACCGTTCCATTTATTACATTCCAGCCATTATAATGAGCCTGTCCTCCTATAACTCCTCCCACCAGCCTCCACTGTTCCACATATCCTACATAACACATCTACTCCCTCAGCTGCAGCAAATAGTGGACTACCAGGACCAGCCTATCCTGTTTGTCTTAGCTGTCATATCTCACGGGCCACGGGCCATGAGGTCATAGCAGGGAGATATACTACACTGCCACACACACACACACAGCTGGTGTTAGATATACTACACTGACTGTCGACCACCTCCTAAACAGGACGCAGCCTGGCGTTGCCATAGTGTTCCCAGCAGGATCGGGTTACCTGTTGGAATGCAGATGTTGATGTCGGACAACGTTGACAAGTTGCTTCCCCATGTGAAGAATCCACCGTTCACCTGAACAGGATACAGTGGGATCAGGCTGACAGAAAAGCATTAGACATGGAGCCGACATGACATGGAGCCGACATGACATGGAGCCGACATGACATGGAGCCTACATGACATGGAGCCTACATGACATGGAGCCGACATGACATGGAGCCGACATGACATGGAGCCGACATGACATGGAGCCTACATGACATGGAGCCGACATGACATGGAGCCTACATGACATGGAGCCGACATGTTATAGTCTGCAGCTGGTGGTTTAGATACGTATGTGTACATAGAAATAATGAACCATTTAGGTCTTTAAGGCAAATATAATAGCATGTTTACATAGTTATGTTGTGTTTTTTGTCTTGTCCGATTCCACTGTTTATTATAGCCAGTAATCCCCCCTCCCTTCCATCCCCTACAGCAAAACCACACAAGATCTGAGATTCAGTGACACAGAACTAATAAATACAAGTTGAAAATGAAAGACAGACGTCTTATTACCGCTGAGAAAAGAGACTTGGTAAATTAAGTTTGTAAATAGACAGAGCGGATGTTACGGGGGTGAGGACCAGAGGGGATGGGGAGTCTTGAAAGGGAGGCTGGGATAGGGGTAGAGAGAGGTAGAGAGGGAGTGGAGGAAGATGGGGTAGAGAGAGGTAGAGAGGGAGTGGAGGAAGATGGGGTAGAGAGAGGTAGAGAGGGAGTGGAGGAAGATAGGGGTAGAGAGAGGTAGAGAGGGAGTGGAGGAAGATAGGGGTAGAGAGAGGTAGAGAGGGAGTGGAGGAAGATAGGGGTAGAGAGGTAGAGAGGGAGTGGAGGAAGATAGGGGTAGAGAGGTAGAGAGGGAGTGGAGGAAGATGGGGGTAGAGAGAGGTAGAGAGGGAGTGGAGGAAGATAGGGGTACAGAGAGGTAGAGAGGGAGTGGAGGAAGATAGGGGTAGAGAGAGGTAGAGAGGGAGTGGAGGAAGATAGGGGTAGAGAGAGGTGGAGAGGGAGTGGAGGAAGATAGGGGTAGAGAGAGGTAGAGAGGGAGTGGAGGAAGATAGGGGTAGAGAGAGGTAGAGAGGGAGTGGAGGAAGATGGGGTAGAGAAGGTAGAGAGGGAGTGGAGGAAGATAGGGGTAGAGAGAGTAGAGAGGGAGTGGAGGAAGATAGGGGTAGAGAGAGGTAGAGAGGGAGTGGAGGAAGATACGGGTAGAGAGGTAGAGAGGGAGTGGAGGAAGATACGGGTAGAGAGAGGTAGAGAGGGAGTGGAGGAAGATAGGGGTAGAGAGAGGTAGAGAGGGAGTGGAGGAAGATAGGGGTAGAGAGAGGTAGAGAGGGAGTGGAGGAAGATAGGGGTAGAGAGAGGTAGAGAGGGAGTGGAGGAAGATAGGGGTAGAGAGAGGTAGAGAGGGAGTGGAGGAAGATAGGGTAGAGAGAGGTAGAGAGGGAGTGGAGGAAGATAGGGGTAGAGAGAGGTAGAGAGGGAGTGGAGGAAGATAGGGGTAGAGAGAGGTAGAGAGGGAGTGGAGGAAGATAGGGGTAGAGAGGTGGAGAGGGAGTGGAGGAAGATAGGGGTAGAGAGAGGTAGAGAGGGAGTGGAGGAAGATAGGGGTAGAGAGAGGTAGAGAGGGAGTGGAGGAAGATAGGGGTAGAGAGAGGTAGAGAGGGAGTGGAGGAAGATAGGGGTAGAGAGAGGTAGAGAGGGAGTGGAGGAAGATAGGGGTAGAGAGAGGTAGAGAGGGAGTGGAGGAAGATAGGGGTAGAGAGAGGTGGAGAGGGAGTGGAGGAAGATAGGGGTAGAGAGAGGTAGAGGAGGAAGATAGGGGGGTAGAAAGAGGTAGAGAGGGAGTGGAGGAAGATACGGGTAGAGAGAGGTAGAGAGGGAGTGGAGGAAGATACGGGTAGAGAGAGGTAGAGAGGGAGTGGAGGAAGATAGGGGTAGAGAGAGGTAGAGAGGGAGTGGAGGAAGATAGGGGTAGAGAGAGGTAGAGAGGGAGTGGAGGAAGATAGGGGTAGAGAGAGGTAGAGAGGGAGTGGAGGAAGATAGGGGTAGAGAGAGGTAGAGAGGGAGTGGAGGAAGATAGGGTAGAGAGAGGTAGAGGGGAGTGGAGGAAGATACGGGTAGAGAGAGGTAGAGAGGGAGTGGAGGAAGATACGGGTAGAGAGAGGTAGAGAGGGAGTGGAGGAAGATAGGGGTAGAGAGAGGTAGAGAGGGAGTGGAGGAAGATAGGGGTAGAGAGAGGTAGAGAGGGAGTGGAGGAAGATAGGGGTAGAGAGAGGTAGAGAGGGAGTGGAGGAAGATAGGGGTAGAGAGAGGTAGAGAGGGAGTGGAGGAAGATAGGGTAGAGAGGTAGAGAGGGAGTGGAGGAAGATAGGGGTAGAGAGAGGTAGAGAGGGAGTGGAGGAAGATAGGGGTAGAGAGAGGTAGAGAGGGAGTGGAGGAAGATAGGGGTAGAGAGAGGTGGAGAGGGAGTGGAGGAAGATAGGGGTAGAGAGAGGTAGAGAGGGAGTGGAGGAAGATAGGGGTAGAGAGAGGTAGAGAGGGAGTGGAGGAAGATAGGGGTAGAGAGAGGTAGAGAGGGAGTGGAGGAAGATAGGGGTAGAGAGAGGTGGAGAGGGAGTGGAGGAAGATAGGGGTAGAGAGAGGTAGAGAGGGAGTGGAGGAAGATAGGGGTAGAGAGAGGTAGAGAGGGAGTGGAGGAAGATAGGGGTAGAGAGAGGTAGAGAGGGAGTGGAGGAAGATAGGGGTAGAGAGAGGTAGAGAGGGAGTGGAGGAAGATAGGGGTAGAGAGAGGTAGAGAGGGAGTGGAGGAAGATAGGGGTAGAGAGAGGTGGAGAGGGAGTGGAGGAAGATAGGGGTAGAGAGAGGTAGAGGAGGAAGATAGGGGTAGAAAGAGGTAGAGAGGGAGTGGAGGAAGATACGGGTAGAGAGAGGTAGAGAGGGAGTGGAGGAAGATACGGGTAGAGAGAGGTAGAGAGGGAGTGGAGGAAGATAGGGGTAGAGAGAGGTAGAGAGGGAGTGGAGGAAGATAGGGGTAGAGAGAGGTAGAGAGGGAGTGGAGGAAGATAGGGGTAGAGAGAGGTAGAGAGGGAGTGGAGGAAGATAGGGGTAGAGAGAGGTAGAGAGGGAGTGGAGGAAGATAGGGGTAGAGAGAGTAGAGAGGGAGTGGAGGAAGATAGGGGTAGAGAGAGGTAGAGAGGGAGTGGAGGAAGATAGGGGTAGAGAGAGGTAGAGGGAGTGGAGGGAGATAGGGGTAGAGAGAGGTAGAGAGGGAGTGGAGGAAGATGGGGGTAGAGAGAGGTAGAGAGGGAGTGGAGGAAGATAGGGGTAGAGAGAGGTAGAGAGGGAGTGGAGGAAGATAGGGGTAGAGAGAGGTAGAGAGGGAGTGGAGGAAGATAGGGTAGAGAGAGGTAGAGAGGGAGTGGAGGAAGATAGGGGTAGAGAGAGGTAGAGAGGGAGTGGAGGAAGATGGGGGTAGAGAGAGGTAGAGAGGGAGTGGAGGAAGATAGGGGTAGAGAGGTAGAGAGGGAGTGGAGGAAGATAGGGGTAGAGAGAGGTAGAGAGGGAGTGGAGGAAGATAGGGGTAGAGAGAGGTAGAGAGGGAGTGGAGGAAGATAGGGGTAGAGAGAGGTGGAAAGGGAGTGGAGGAAGATAGGGGTAGAGAGAGGTAGAGAGGGAGTGGAGGAAGATAGGGGTAGAGAGAGGTAGAGAGGGGAGTGGAGGAAGATAGGGGTAGAGAGGTAGAGAGGGAGTGGAGGAAGATAGGGGTAGAGAGAGGTAGAGAGGGAGTGGAGGAAGATAGGGGTAGAGAGAGGTAGAGGGGAGTGGAGGAAGATAGGGGTAGAGAGAGGTGGAGAGGGAGTGGAGGAAGATAGGGGTAGAGAGAGGTAGAGAGGGAGTGGAGGAAGATAGGGGTAGAGAGAGGTAGAGAGGGAGTGGAGGAAGATGGGGGTAGAGAGAGGTAGAGAGGGGAGTGGAGGAAGATAGGGGTAGAGAGAGGTAGAGAGGGAGTGGAGGAAGATAGGGGTAGAGAGAGGTAGAGAGGGAGTGGAGGAAGATAGGGGTAGAGAGGGTAGAGAGGGAGTGGAGGAAGATAGGGGTAGAGAGAGGTAGAGAGGGAGTGGAGGAAGATAGGGATAGAGAGAGGTAGAGAGGGAGTGGAGGAAGATAGGGGTAGAGAGAGGTAGAGAGGGAGTGGAGGAAGATAGGGGTAGAGAGAGTAGAGAGGGAGTGGAGGAAGATAGGGGTAGAGAGAGGTAGAGAGGGAGTGGAGGAAGATAGGGGTAGAGAGAGGTAGAGAGGGAGTGGAGGAAGATAGGGGTAGAGAGAGGTAGAGAGGGAGTGGAGGAAGATAGGGGTAGAGAGGTGGAGAGGGAGTGGAGGAAGATAGGGGTAGAGAGAGGTAGAGGAGGAAGATAGGGGTAGAAGAGGTAGAGAGGGAGTGGAGGAAGATACGGGTAGAGAGAGGTAGAGAGGGAGTGGAGGAAGATACGGGTAGAGAGAGGTAGAGAGGGAGTGGAGGAAGATAGGGGTAGAGAGAGGTAGAGAGGGAGTGGAGGAAGATAGGGGTAGAGAGAGGTAGAGAGGGAGTGGAGGAAGATAGGGGTAGAGAGAGGTAGAGAGGGAGTGGAGGAAGATAGGGGTAGAGAGAGGTAGAGAGGGAGTGGAGGAAGATAGGGGTAGAGAGAGGTAGAGAGGGAGTGGAGGAAGATAGGGGTAGAGAGAGGTAGAGGGAGTGGAGGAAGATAGGGGTAGAGAGAGGTAGAGAGGGAGTGGAGGAAGATAGGGGTAGAGAGGGAGTGGAGGAAGATAGGGGTAGAGAGAGGTAGAGAGGGAATGGAGGAAGATAGGGTAGAGAGAGTAGAGAGGGAGTGGAGGAAGATAGGGGTAGAGAGAGGTAGAGAGGGAGTGGAGGAAGATAGGGGTAGAGAGGTAGAGAGGGAGTGGAGGAAGATAGGGGTAGAGAGAGGTAGAGAGGGAGTGGAGGAAGATGGGGTAGAGAAAGGTACAGAGGGAGTGGAGGAAGATAGGGGTAGAGAGAGGTAGAGAGGGAGTGGAGGAAGATAGGGGTAGAGAGAGGTAGAGAGGGAGTGGAGGAAGATAGGGGTAGAGAGAGGTAGAGAGGGAGTGGAGGATGATAGGGGTAGAGAGAGGTAGAGAGGGAGTGGAGGAAGATAGGGGTAGAGAGAGGTAGAGAGGGAGTGGAGGAAGATAGGGGTAGAGAGAGGTGGAGAGGGAGTGGAGGAAGATAGGGGTAGAGAGGTAGAGAGGGAGTGGAGGAAGATAGGGGTAGAGAGAGGTAGAGAGGGAGTGGAGGAAGATAGGGGTAGTAGAGAGGTAGAGAGGGGAGTGGAGGAAGATAGGGGTAGAGAGAGGTAGAGAGGGAGTGGAGGAAGATAGGGGTAGAGAGAGGTAGAGGGAGTGGAGGGAGATAGGGGTAGAGAGAGGTAGAGAGGGAGTGGAGGAAGATGGGGGTAGAGAGAGGTAGAGAGGGAGTGGAGGAAGATAGGGGTAGAGAGAGGTAGAGAGGGAGTGGAGGAAGATAGGGGTAGAGAGAGGTAGAGAGGGAGTGGAGGAAGATAGGGTAGAGAGAGGTAGAGAGGGAGTGGAGGAAGATAGGGGTAGAGAGAGGTAGAGAGGGAGTGGAGGAAGATAGGGGTAGAGAGAGGTAGAGAGGGAGTGGAGGAAGATAGGGGTAGAGAGAGGTAGAGAGGGAGTGGAGGAAGATAGGGGTAGAGAGAGGTAGAGAGGGAGTGGAGGAAGATAGGGGTAGAGAGAGGTAGAGAGGGAGTGGAGGAAGATAGGGGTAGAGAGAGGTAGAGAGGGAGTGGAGGAAGATAGGGGTAGAGAGAGGTAGAGAGGGAGTGGAGGAAGATAGGGGTAGAGAGAGGTAGAGAGGGAGTGGAGGAAGATAGGGGTAGAGAGAGGTAGAGAGGGAGTGGAGGAAGATAGGGGTAGAGAGAGGTGGAGAGGGAGTGGAGGAAGATAGGGGTAGAGAGAGGTAGAGAGGGAGTGGAGGAAGATACGGGTAGAGAGAGGTAGAGAGGGAGTGGAGGAAGATAGGGGTAGAGAGAGGTAGAGAGGGAGTGGAGGAAGATAGGGGTAGAGAGAGGTGGAGAGGGAGTGGAGGAAGATAGGGGTAGAGAGAGGTAGAGAGGGAGTGGAGGAAGATACGGGTAGAGAGAGGTAGAGAGGGAGTGGAGGAAGATGGGGTAGAGAGAGGTAGAGAGGGAGTGGAGGAAGATAGGTGTACGCTGGGAGGCAGAGAGGGAGTGGAGGAAGATAGGGGTAGAGAGAGGTAGAGAGGGAGTGGAGGAAGATACGGGTAGAGAGAGGTAGAGAGGGAGTGGAGGAAGATAGGGGTAGAGAGAGGTAGAGAGGGAGTGGAGGAAGATGGGGGTAGAGAGAGGTAGAGAGGGAGTGGAGGAAGATAGGGGTAGAGAGAGGTAGAGAGGGAGTGGAGGAAGATAGGGGTAGAGAGAGGTAGAGAGGGAGTGGAGGAAGATAGGGGTAGAGAGAGGTAGAGAGGGAGTGGAGGAAGATAGGGGTAGAGAGAGGTAGAGAGGGAGTGGAGGAAGATAGGGGTAGAGAGGTAGAGAGGGAGTGGAGGAAGATAGGGGTAGAGAGAGGTGGAGAGGGAGTGGAGGAAGATAGGGGTAGAGAGGTAGAGGAGGAAGATAGGGGTAGAAAGAGGTAGAGAGGGAGTGGAGGAAGATACGGGTAGAGAGAGGTAGAGAGGGAGTGGAGGAAGATACGGGTAGAGAGAGGTAGAGAGGGAGTGGAGGAAGATAGGGGTAGAGAGAGGTAGAGAGGGAGTGGAGGAAGATAGGGGTAGAGAGAGGTAGAGAGGGAGTGGAGGAAGATAGGGGTAGAGAGAGGTAGAGAGGGAGTGGAGGAAGATAGGGGTAGAGAGAGGTAGAGAGGGAGTGGAGGAAGATAGGGGTAGAGAGAGGTAGAGAGGGAGTGGAGGAAGATAGGGGTAGAGAGAGGTAGAGGGAGTGGAGGAAGATAGGGGTAGAGAGAGGTAGAGAGGGAGTGGAGGAAGATAGGGGTAGAGAGAGGTAGAGAGGGAGTGGAGGAAGATAGGGGTAGAGAGAGGTAGAGAGGGAATGGAGGAAGATAGGGTAGAGAGAGGTAGAGAGGGAGTGGAGGAAGATAGGGGTAGAGAGAGGTAGAGAGGGAGTGGAGGAAGATAGGGGTAGAGAGAGGTAGAGAGGGAGTGGAGGAAGATAGGGGTAGAGAGAGGTAGAGAGGGAGTGGAGGAAGATAGGGGTAGAGAGAGGTAGAGAGGGAGTGGAGGAAGATAGGGGTAGAGAGAGGTAGAGAGGGAGTGGAGGAAGATAGGGGTAGAGAGAGGTAGAGAGGGAGTGGAGGAAGATAGGGGTAGAGAGAGGTAGAGGGAGTGGAGGAAGATAGGGGGTAGAGAGAGGTAGAGAGGGAGTGGAGGAAGATGGGGGTGGAGGAAGATAGGGAGGAAGATAGGGGTAGAGAGAGGTAGAGAGGGAGTGGAGGAAGATAGGGGTAGAGAGGTAGAGAGGGAGTGGAGGAAGATAGGGTAGAGAGAGGTAGAGAGGGAGTGGAGGAAGATAGGGGTAGAGAGAGGTAGAGAGGGAGTGGAGGAAGATAGGGGTAGAGAGGGTAGAGAGGGAGTGGAGTAAGATAGGGGTAGAGAGAGGTAGAGAGGGAGTGGAGGAAGATAGGGGTAGAGAGAGGTAGAGAGGGAGTGGAGGAAGATAGGGGTAGAGAGAGGTAGAGAGGGAGTGGAGGAAGATAGGGGTAGAGAGAGGTAGAGAGGGAGTGGAGGAAGATAGGGGTAGAGAGAGGTAGAGAGGGAGTGGAGGAAGATAGGGGTAGAGAGAGGTAGAGAGGGAGTGGAGGAAGATAGGGGTAGAGAGAGGTAGAGGAGGAAGATAGGGGTAGAAAGGTAGAGAGGGAGTGGAGGAAGATACGGGTAGAGAGAGGTAGAGAGGGAGTGGAGGAAGATACGGGTAGAGAGGTAGAGAGGGAGTGGAGGAAGATAGGGGTAGAGAGGGTAGAGAGGGAGTGGAGGAAGATAGGGGTAGAGAGAGGTAGAGAGGGGAGTGGAGGAAGATAGGGGTAGAGAGGGTAGAGAGGGGAGTGGAGGAAGATAGGGGTAGAGAGAGGTAGAGAGGGAGTGGAGGAAGATAGGGAGTAGAGAGGTAGAGAGGGAGTGGAGGAAGATAGGGGTAGAGAGGTAGAGGGGAGTGGAGGAAGATAGGGGTAGAGAGGGGTAGAGAGGGAGTGGAGGAAGATAGGGGTAGAGAGGGAGTGGAGGAAGATAGGGGTAGAGAGAGGTAGAGAGGGAATGGAGGAAGATAGGGGTAGAGAGTAGAGGGAGTGGAGGAAGATAGGGGTAGAGAGGTAGAGAGGGAGTGGAGGAAGATAGGGGTAGAGAGAGGTAGAGAGGGAGTGGAGGAAGATAGGGGTAGAGAGAGGTAGAGAGGGAGTGGAGGAAGATAGGGGTAGAGAGGTAGAGTAGAGAGGGGTGGAGGAAGATAGGGGTAGAGAGAGGTAGAGAGGGAGTGGAGGAAGATAGGGGTAGAGAGGTAGAGAGGGAGTGGAGGAAGATAGGGGTAGAGAGAGGTAGAGAGGGAGTGGAGGAAGATAGGGGTAGAGAGAGGTAGAGAGGGAGTGGAGGAAGATAGGGGTAGAGAGGTAGAGAGGGAGTGGAGGAAGATAGGGGTAGAGAGAGGTAGAGAGGGAGTGGAGGAAGATAGGGGTAGAGAGAGGTAGAGAGGGAGTGGAGGAAGATAGGGGTAGAGGGAGGGTAGGGGTAGAGGGAGTGGAGGAAGATAGGGGTAGAGAGAGGTAGAGAGGGAGTGGAGGAAGATAGGGGTAGAGAGGTAGAGAGGGAGTGGAGGAAGATAGGGGTAGAGAGAGGTAGAGAGGGAGTGGAGGAAGATAGGGGTAGAGAGAGGTAGAGAGGGGAGTGGAGGAAGATAGGGGTAGAGAGAGGTGAGAGGGAGTGGAGGAAGATAGGGGTAGAGAGGGTAGAGAGGGAGTGGAGGAAGATAGGGGTAGAGAGGTAGAGAGGGAGTGGAGGAAGATAGGGGTAGAGAGAGGTAGAGAGGGAGTGGAGGAAGATAGGGGTAGAGAGAGGTAGAGAGGGAGTGGAGGAAGATAGGGGTAGAGAGAGGTAGAGAGGGAGTGGAGGAAGATAGGGGTAGAGAGGTAGAGAGGGAGTGGAGGAAGATGGAGGATGGAGGAGTAGAGAGGTAGAGAGGGAGTGGAGGAAGATGGGGGTAGAGAGAGGTAGAGAGGGGAGTGGAGGAAGATAGGGGTAGAGAGAGGTAGAGAGGGAGTGGAGGAAGATAGGGGTAGAGAGTAGAGAGGGAGTGGAGGAAGATAGGGTAGAGAGAGGTAGAGAGGGAGTGGAGGAAGATAGGGGTAGAGAGAGGTAGAGAGGGAGTGGAGGAAGATAGGGGTAGAGAGAGGTAGAGAGGGAGTGGAGGAAGATAGGGGTAGAGAGAGTAGAGAGGGAGTGGAGGAAGATAGGGGTAGAGAGAGGTAGAGAGGGAGTGGAGGAAGATAGGGGTAGAGAGAGGTAGAGAGGGAGTGGAGGAAGATAGGGGTAGAGAGAGGTAGAGAGGGAGTGGAGGAAGATAGGGGTAGAGGAGAGGGTAGAGAGGGAGTGGAGGAAGATAGGGGTAGAGAGAGGTAGAGAGGGAGTGGAGGAAGATAGGGGTAGAGAGAGGTAGAGAGGGAGTGGAGGAAGATAGGGGTAGAGAGAGGTGGAGAGGGAGTGGAGGAAGATAGGGGTAGAGAGGTAGAGAGGGGAGTGGAGGAAGATACGGGTAGAGAGAGGTAGAGAGGGAGTGGAGGAAGATAGGGGTAGAGAGAGGTAGAGAGGGAGTGGAGGAAGATAGGGGTAGAGAGAGGTGGAGAGGGAGTGGAGGAAGATAGGGGTAGAGAGAGGTAGAGAGGGAGTGGAGGAAGATACGGGTAGAGAGAGGTAGAGAGGGAGTGGAGGAAGATGGGGTAGAGAGAGGTAGAGAGGGAGTGGAGGAAGATAGGTGTACGCTGGGAGGCAGAGAGGGAGTGGAGGAAGATAGGGGTAGAGAGAGGTAGAGAGGGAGTGGAGGAAGATACGGGTAGAGAGGTAGAGAGGGAGTGGAGGAAGATAGGGGTAGAGAGAGGTAGAGAGGGAGTGGAGGAAGATGGGGGTAGAGAGGTAGAGAGGGAGTGGAGGAAGATAGGGGTAGAGAGAGGTAGAGAGGGAGTGGAGGAAGATAGGGGTAGAGAGTAGAGAGGGAGTGGAGGAAGATAGGGGTAGAGAGAGGTAGAGAGGGAGTGGAGGAAGATAGGGGTAGAGAGGTAGAGAGGGAGTGGAGGAAGATAGGGGTAGAGAGAGGTAGAGAGGGGTAGTGGAGGAAGATAGGGGTAGAGAGAGGTGGAGAGGGAGTGGAGGAAGATAGGGGTAGAGAGAGGTAGAGGAGGAAGATAGGGGTAGAAAGAGGTAGAGAGGGAGTGGAGGAAGATACGGGTAGAGAGGTAGAGAGGAGTGGAGGAAGATAGGGGTAGAGAGAGGTAGAGAGGGAGTGGAGGAAGATAGGGGTAGAGAGAGGTAGAGAGGGAGTGGAGGAAGATAGGGGTAGAGAGAGGTAGAGAGGGAGTGGAGGAAGATAGGGGTAGAGAGAGGTAGAGAGGGAGTGGAGGAAGATACGGGTAGAGAGGGTAGAGAGGGAGTGGAGGAAGATAGGGGTAGAGAGAGGTAGAGAGGGGAGTGGAGGAAGATAGGGGTAGAGAGGTAGAGAGGGAGTGGAGGAAGATAGGGGTAGAGAGAGGTAGAGGGAGTGGAGGAAGATAGGGGTAGAGAGGTAGAGAGGGAGTGGAGGAAGATAGGGGTAGAGAGGTAGGTAGAGAGGGAGTGGAGGAAGATAGGGGTAGAGAGAGGTAGAGAGGGAGTGGAGGAAGATAGGGGTAGAGAGAGAGGTAGAGAGGGAGTGGAGGAAGATAGGGGTAGAGAGAGTAGAGAGGGAGTGGAGGAAGATAGGGGTAGAGAGAGGTAGAGAGGGAGTGGAGGAAGATAGGGGTAGAGAGGTAGAGAGGGAGTGGAGGAAGATAGGGGTAGAGAGAGGTAGAGAGGGAGTGGAGGAAGATAGGGGTAGAGAGAGGTAGAGAGGGAGTGGAGGAAGATAGGGGTAGAGAGAGGTAGAGAGGGAGTGGAGGAAGATAGGGGTAGAGAGGGTAGAGAGGGAGTGGAGGAAGATAGGGGTAGAGAGAGGTAGAGAGGGAGTGGAGGAAGATAGGGGTAGAGAGAGGTAGAGAGGGAGTGGAGGAAGATAGGGGTAGAGAGGAGAGGGTGGAGGAGGGGTAGGGAGGTAGTGGAGGAAGATAGGGGTAGAGAGAGTAGAGAGGGAGTGGAGGAAGATAGGGGTAGAGAGAGGTAGAGAGGGAGTGGAGGAAGATAGGGGTAGAGAGGTAGAGAGGGGGAGTGGAGGAAGATAGGGGTAGAGAGAGGTAGAGAGGGAGTGGAGGAAGATAGGGGTAGAGAGAGGTAGAGAGGGAGTGGAGGAAGATAGGGGTAGAGAGAGGTAGAGAGGGAGTGGAGGAAGATAGGGGTAGAGAGGTAGAGAGGGAGTGGAGGAAGATAGGGGTAGAGAGGTAGAGAGGGAGTGGAGGAAGATAGGGGTAGAGAGGGTGGAGAGGGGGAGTGGAGGAAGATAGGGGTAGAGAGAGGTAGAGAGGGAGTGGAGGAAGATAGGGGTAGAGAGAGGGAGAGGGAGTGGAGGAAGATAGGGGTAGAGAGAGGTAGAGAGGGAGTGGAGGAAGATAGGGGTAGAGAGGGTAGAGAGGGAGTGGAGGAAGATAGGGGTAGAGAGAGGTAGAGAGGGAGTGGAGGAAGATAGGGGTAGAGAGGGTAGAGGGAGTGGAGGAAGATAGGGGTAGAGAGGTAGAGAGGGAGTGGAGGAAGATGGGGTAGAGAGAGGTAGAGAGGGAGTGGAGGAAGATAGGGGTAGAGAGAGGTAGAGAGGGAGTGGAGGAAGATAGGGGTAGAGAGAGGTAGAGAGGGAGTGGAGGAAGATAGGGGTAGAGAGAGGTAGAGAGGGAGTGGAGGAAGATAGGGGTAGAGAGAGGTAGAGAGGGAGTGGAGGAAGATAGGGGTAGAGAGAGGTAGAGAGGGAGTGGAGGAAGATAGGGGTAGAGAGAGGTAGAGAGGGAGTGGAGGAAGATAGGGGTAGAGAGAGGTAGAGAGGGAGTGGAGGAAGATAGGGGTAGAGAGAGGTAGAGAGGGAGTGGAGGAAGATAGGGGTAGAGAGGGTAGAGAGGGAGTGGAGGAAGATAGGGGTAGAGAGAGGTAGAGAGGGAGTGGAGGAAGATAGGGGTAGAGAGGGTAGAGAGGGAGTGGAGGAAGATAGGGGTAGAGAGAGGTGGAGAGGGGTGGAGGAAGATAGGGGTAGAGAGGTAGAGAGGGAGTGGAGGAAGATAGGGGTAGAGAGGTAGAGAGGGAGTGGAGGAAGATAGGGGTAGAGAGAGGTAGAGAGGGAGTGGAGGAAGATAGGGGTAGAGAGAGGGTAGAGAGGGAGTGGAGGAAGATAGGGGTAGAGAGAGGTAGAGAGGGAGTGGAGGAAGATAGGGGTAGAGAGAGGTAGAGGGAGTGGAGGAAGATAGGGGGTAGAGAGAGGTAGAGAGGGGAGTGGAGGAAGATAGGGGTAGAGAGAGGTAGAGAGGGAGTGGAGGAAGATAGGGGTAGAGAGAGGTAGAGAGGGAGTGGAGGAAGATAGGGGTAGAGAGGTAGAGAGGGAGTGGAGGAAGATAGGGGTAGAGAGAGTAGAGAGGGAGGAAGATGGAGGAAGATAGGGGTAGAGAGAGGTAGAGAGGGAGTGGAGTGGAGGAAGATAGGGGTAGAGAGAGGTAGAGAGGGAGTGGAGGAAGATAGGGGTAGAGAGAGGTAGAGAGGGAGTGGAGGAAGATAGGGGTAGAGAGGTAGAGAGGGAGTGGAGGAAGATAGGGGTAGAGAGAGGTAGAGAGGGAGTGGAGGAAGATAGGGGTAGAGAGAGGTAGAGAGGGAGTGGAGGAAGATAGGGGTAGAGAGAGGTAGAGAGGGAGTGGAGGAAGATAGGGGTAGAGAGAGGGGAGTGGAGGAGATAGGGAGAGAGTGGAGGTGGAGGAAGATAGGGGTAGAGAGAGGTAGAGAGGAGTGGAGGAAGATAGGGTAGAGAGGTAGAGAGGGAGTGGAGGAAGATAGGGGTAGAGAGGTAGAGAGGGAGTGGAGGAAGATAGGGGTAGAGAGAGGTGGAGAGGGAGTGGAGGAAGATAGGGGTAGAGAGAGAGGTAGAGAGGGAGTGGAGGAAGATAGGGGTAGAGAGAGGTAGAGAGGGAGTGGAGGAAGATAGGGTAGAGAGAGGTAGAGAGGAGTGGAGGAAGATAGGGGTAGAGAGAGGTAGAGAGGGAGTGGAGGAAGATAGGGGTAGAGAGAGGTAGAGAGGGAGTGGAGGAAGATAGGGGTAGAGAGAGGTAGAGAGGGAGTGGAGGAAGATAGGGGTAGAGAGAGGTAGAGAGGGAGTGGAGGAAGATAGGGGTAGAGTAGAGAGAGGTAGAGAGGGAGTGGAGGAAGATAGGGGTAGAGAGAGGTAGAGAGGGAGTGGAGGAAGATAGGGGTAGAGAGAGGTAGAGAGGGAGTGGAGGAAGATAGGGGTAGAGAGAGGTAGAGAGGGAGTGGAGGAAGATAGGGGTAGAGAGAGTAGAGAGGGAGTGGAGGAAGATAGGGGTAGAGAGAGGTGGAGAGGGAGTGGAGGAAGATAGGGGTAGAGAGGTAGAGAGGGAGTGGAGGAAGATACGGGTAGAGAGAGGTAGAGAGGGAGTGGAGGAAGATAGGGGTAGAGAGAGGTAGAGAGGGGAGTGGAGGAAGATAGGGGTAGAGAGAGTGGAGAGGGAGTGGAGGAAGATAGGGGTAGAGAGAGGTAGAGAGGGAGTGGAGGAAGATACGGGTAGAGAGAGGTAGAGAGGGAGTGGAGGAAGATGGGGTAGAGAGAGGTAGAGAGGGAGTGGAGGAAGATAGGTGTACGCTGGGAGGCAGAGAGGGAGTGGAGGAAGATAGGGGTAGAGAGAGGTAGAGAGGGAGTGGAGGAAGATACGGGTAGAGAGAGGTAGAGAGGGAGTGGAGGAAGATAGGGGTAGAGAGAGGTAGAGAGGGAGTGGAGGAAGATGGGGGTAGAGAGGTAGAGAGGGAGTGGAGGAAGATAGGGGTAGAGAGAGGTAGAGAGGGAGTGGAGGAAGATAGGGGTAGAGAGAGGTAGAGAGGGAGTGGAGGAAGATAGGGGTAGAGAGAGGTAGAGAGGGAGTGGAGGAAGATAGGGGTAGAGAGAGGTAGAGAGGGGAGTGGAGGAAGATAGGGGTAGAGAGAGGTAGAGAGGGAGTGGAGGAAGATAGGGGTAGAGAGGGTGGAGAGGGAGTGGAGGAAGATAGGGGTAGAGAGGTAGAGGAGGAAGATAGGGGTAGAAAGAGGTAGAGAGGGAGTGGAGGAAGATACGGGTAGAGAGAGGTAGAGAGGGAGTGGAGGAAGATACGGGTAGAGGTAGAGAGGGAGTGGAGGAAGATAGGGGTAGAGAGAGGTAGAGAGGGAGTGGAGGAAGATAGGGGTAGAGAGAGGGTAGAGAGGGAGTGGAGGAAGATAGGGGTAGAGAGAGGTAGAGAGGGAGTGGAGGAAGATAGGGGTAGAGAGAGGTAGAGAGGGAGTGGAGGAAGATAGGGGTAGAGAGAGGTAGAGAGGGAGTGGAGGAAGATAGGGGTAGAGAGAGGTAGAGGGAGTGGAGGAAGATAGGGGTAGAGAGAGGTAGAGAGGGAGTGGAGGAAGATAGGGGTAGAGAGAGGTAGAGAGGGAGTGGAGGAAGATAGGGGTAGAGAGAGGTAGAGAGGGAATGGAGGAAGATAGGGTAGAGAGAGGTAGAGAGGGAGTGGAGGAAGATAGGGGTAGAGAGAGGTAGAGAGGGAGTGGAGGAAGATAGGGGTAGAGAGAGGTAGAGAGGGAGTGGAGGAAGATAGGGGTAGAGAGAGGTAGAGAGGGAGTGGAGGAAGATAGGGGTAGAGAGAGGTAGAGAGGGAGTGGAGGAAGATACGGGTAGAGAGAGGTAGAGAGGGAGTGGAGGAAGATAGGGGTAGAGAGAGGTAGAGAGGGAGTGGAGGAAGATAGGGGTAGAGAGAGGTAGAGAGGGAGTGGAGGAAGATAGGGGTAGAGAGAGGTAGAGAGGGGGAGTGGAGGAAGATACGGGTAGAGAGAGGTAGAGAGGGAGTGGAGGAAGATAGGGGTAGAGAGAGGTAGAGAGGGGGAGTGGAGGAAGATAGGGGTAGAGAGAGGTAGAGAGGGAGTGGAGGAAGATAGGGGTAGAGAGAGGTAGAGAGGGAGTGGAGGAAGATGGGGTAGAGAAAGGTAGAGAGGGAGTGGAGGAAGATAGGGGTAGAGAGAGGTAGAGAGGGAGTGGAGGAAGATAGGGGTAGAGAGAGGTAGAGAGGGAGTGGAGGAAGATAGGGGTAGAGAGAGGTAGAGAGGGAGTGGAGGAAGATAGGGGTAGAGAGAGGTGGAGAGGGAGTGGAGGAAGATAGGGGTAGAGAGAGGTAGAGAGGGAGTGGAGGAAGATAGGGGTAGAGAGAGGTAGAGAGGGGAGTGGAGGAAGATAGGGGTAGAGAGAGGTAGAGAGGGAGTGGAGGAAGATAGGGGTAGAGAGAGGTAGAGAGGGAGTGGAGGAAGATAGGGGTAGAGAGAGGTAGAGAGGGAGTGGAGGAAGATAGGGGTAGAGAGAGGTAGAGAGGGAGTGGAGGAAGATAGGGGTAGAGAGAGGTAGAGAGGGAGTGGAGGAAGATAGGGGTAGAGAGAGGTAGAGAGGGAGTGGAGGAAGATAGGGGTAGAGAGGGTAGAGGGAGTGGAGGGAGATAGGGGTAGAGAGAGGTAGAGAGGGGAGTGGAGGAAGATGGGGGTAGAGAGAGGTAGAGAGGGAGTGGAGGAAGATAGGGGTAGAGAGAGGTAGAGAGGGAGTGGAGGAAGATAGGGGTAGAGAGAGGTAGAGAGGAGTGGAGGAAGATAGGGTAGAGAGAGGTAGAGAGGGAGTGGAGGAAGATAGGGGTAGAGAGAGTAGAGAGGGAGTGGAGGAAGATAGGGGTAGAGAGAGGTAGAGAGGGAGTGGAGGAAGATAGGGGTAGAGAGAGGTAGAGAGGGAGTGGAGGAAGATAGGGGTAGAGAGAGGTAGAGAGGGAGTGGAGGAAGATAGGGGTAGAGAGAGGTAGAGAGGGAGTGGAGGAAGATAGGGGTAGAGAGAGGTAGAGAGGGAGTGGAGGAAGATAGGGGTAGAGAGAGGTAGAGAGGGAGTGGAGGAAGATAGGGGTAGAGAGAGGTAGAGAGGGAGTGGAGGAAGATAGGGGTAGAGAGAGGTAGAGAGGGAGTGGAGGAAGATAGGGGTAGAGAGAGGTGGAGAGGGAGTGGAGGAAGATAGGGGTAGAGAGAGAGGTAGAGAGGGAGTGGAGGAAGATAGGGGTAGAGAGAGGTAGAGAGGGAGTGGAGGAAGATAGGGGTAGAGAGGGTAGAGAGGGAGTGGAGGAAGATAGGGGTAGAGAGAGGTAGAGAGGGGAGTGGAGGAAGATAGGGGTAGAGAGAGGTAGAGAGGGAGTGGAGGAAGATAGGGGTAGAGAGAGGTAGAGAGGGAGTGGAGGAAGATAGGGGTAGAGAGGTAGAGAGGGAGTGGAGGAAGATAGGGGTAGAGAGAGGTAGAGAGGGAGTGGAGGAAGATAGGGGTAGAGAGAGGTAGAGAGGGAGTGGAGGAAGATACGGGTAGAGAGAGGTAGAGAGGGAGTGGAGGAAGATAGGGGTAGAGAGAGGTAGAGAGGGAGTGGAGGAAGATACGGGTAGAGAGAGGTAGAGAGGGAGTGGAGGAAGATAGGTGTACGCTGGGAGGCAGAGAGGGAGTGGAGGAAGATAGGGGTAGAGAGAGGTAGAGAGGGAGTGGAGGAAGATACGGGTAGAGAGAGGTAGAGAGGGAGTGGAGGAAGATGGTGTAGAGAGAGGTAGAGAGGGAGTGGAGGAAGATAGGGGTACGCTGGGAGGCAGAGATGGGGGGATAAGATGGAAGAGAAGAGAGAGGGAGGAATAAAGAGGGAGAGAGAATGGTTGATGAGACAGAGCGGAAGACAGAGAGAAGGGGTGATGGGAGACAGAGAGGAAGACAGAGAGAAGGGGTGATGGGAGACAGAGAGGAGGTAGAGAGAGGTAGAGAGAAGGGGTGATGGGAGATAGAGGAGGGTAGAGAGAGGTAGAGAGAAGGGGTGATGGGAGACAGAGGAAGACAGAGGTAGAGAGAAGGGGTGATGGGAGACAGAGCGGAAGGTAGAGAGAGGCAGAGAGAAGGGGTGATGGGAGACAGAGCGGAAGGTAGAGAGAGGCAGAGAGAAGGGGTGATGGGAGACAGAGAGGAAGGTAGAGAGAGGCAGAGAGAAGGGGTGATGGGAGACAGAGCGGAAGGTAGAGAGAGGCAGATAGAAGGGGTGATGGGAGACAGCAGAGAGGAAGGTAGAGAGAGGCAGAGAGAAGGGGTGATGGGTGAGGAAGGTAGAGAGAGGCAGAGAGAATGGGTGATGGGAGACAGTGAGGTAGAGAGAGGCAGAAAGAGAAAGCGGGTGTGATGAGAGAGGAGACAGAGAAAGAAGATTTGTCTGGTTCACACACAGCAGCGGCACATTCATTCGACCCTCGGACCCTCCTGCTGCCCCCAAGCTCATTAACAGGCTGCCTACAATAATGCTGTGGGTCCACAGGGATAGCAACAGGATGTGGACCCCAAAGAGACCAGAACAGGGGCTGAGAACATGTCAGTTAATGACACGGGGCACAGGGTTCTCTGTTCTCATGAGAATCCCCTGCCTCTGACTCATTGTGTGGGTCCTGAGAGTTTAAACTGTCGGTAAATGTTGACTTCTCCTCAGGGTGTGTTTCACACAATGGACAGGCCAAGAGATGAAACATCTGCTGTGAGAGACAGACAGTGGTAACATCTGCTGTGAGAGATAGACAGTGGTAACATCTGCTGTGAGAGATAGACAGTGGTAACATCTGCTGTGAGAGACAGACAGTGGTAACATCTGCTGTGAGAGACAGACAGTGGTAACATCTGCTGTGAGAGATAGACAGTGGTAACATCTGCTGTGAGAGATAGACAGTGGTAACATCTGCTGTGAGAGATAGACAGTGGTAACATCTGCTGTGAGAGATAGACAGTGGTAACATCTGCTGTGAGAGATAGACAGTGGTAACATCTGCTGTGAGAGACAGACAGTGGTAGCATCTGTGGTGTCACGTGTTACTAGAGTGTCTGCGTGTCTGCGTGTCTACGTGTCTACGTGTGTACGTGTCTACGTGTCTGCGTGTGTACGTGTCTACGTGTGTACGTGTCTGCGTGTCTGCGTGTCTACGTGTCTGCGTGTCTACGTGTCTGCGTGTCTGCGTGTCTGCATGTGTGCGTGTGTGCGTGTGTGCGTGTCTGCGTGTCTACGTGTGTACATGTGTATGTGTCTGCGTGTCTACGTGTCTACGTGTCTGCGTGTCTGCGTGTGTAAGTGTCTACGTGTCTGCGTGTCTACGTGTCTACGTGTGTGCGTGTCTGTGTGTCTGCGTGTCTACGTGTCTGCGTGTCTGCGTATCTGCGTGTCTACTTGTCTACGTGTCTGCGTATCTGCGTGTCTGCGTGTCTGCGTGTCTACGTGTCTACGTGTCTACGTGTGCGTGTCTAAGTGTCTGCGTGTCTAAGTGTCGTGCGTGTCTGCGTGTCTACGTGTGTACGTGTCTACGTGTGTACGTGTCTACGTGTCGTGCGTGTCTGCGTGTCTGCGTGTCGACGTGTCTCACGTGTCCTGCGTGTCTGCGTGTCTGCGTGTGCGTGTCTGCGTGTCTACGTGTCTACGTGTCTGCGTGTCTGTGTGCGTGTCTACGTGTCTGTCGTGTCGTGTCTGCGTGTCTGCATGTGTGCGTGTGTGCGTGTCTGCGTGTCTGCGTGTCATGCGTGTCTGCATGTGTGTCTGCGTGTCTGCGTGTGCGTGTCGTGTCTGCGTGTCTACGTGTCGTGTCTGCGTGTGCGTGTCTGCATGTCGTGTCTGCGTGTCTACGTGTCTGTGTCTACGTGTCTGCGTGTCTACGTGTC
>NW_027012363.1:5000-19754 GCF_036934945.1 Oncorhynchus masou masou
CTTACTGTAATGATGGTCTCTCTCAGTGATAGTATCTCTGGTTATTCTTACTATAATGATGGTCTCCCTCAGTGATAGTATCTCTGGTTATTCTTACTGTAATGATGGTCTCTCTCAGTGATAGTATCTCTGGTTATTCTTACTGTAATGATGGTCTCTCTCAGTGATCGTATCTCTGGTTATTCTTACTGTAATGATGGTCTCTCTCAATGATCGTATCTCTGGTTATTCTTACTGTAATGATGGTCTCTCTCAATGATAGTATCTCTGGTTATTCTTACTGTAATGATGGTCTCTCTCAGTGATAGTATCTCTGGTTATTCTTACTGTAATGATGGTCTCCCTCGGTGATAGTATCTCTGGTTATTCTTACTGTAATGATGGTCTCTCTCAGTGATAGTATCTCTGGTTATTCTTACTGTAATGATGGTCTCTCTCAGTGATCGTATCTCTGGTTATTCTTACTGTAATGATGGTCTCTCTCAGTGATAGTATCTCTGTTTGTTCTTACTGTAATGATGGTCTCTCTCAATGATAGGATCTCTGGTTTCACTCTGTCCAGCAGCTTCACAATCTTCTCATTCCCTTTGATAAGGCCACAGCTTGGAGCTGAAAGACACAACAGGAACGACATGAACTGAATCAACACACTACTTGGAATGGGGCTGTTTTAAATAGTTGGTCTTAAGCTAGGGAACAACAGCCACACGTTGACAGCCATGACTCTGACCACTGTCTCTCACCTTTCTTCTTCTTCTTCTTCTCGTCATCATTCTTGTCAGTCTCCATTTCCTGGAGGGAGGAAAATCAGTCATTCTCTAGTCGTCAGTCAGTCTGTCTATTGTCATAGCCATCAGTCAGTCTATTGTCATAGCCATCAGTCAGTCAGTCAGTCTATTGTCATAGCCATCAGTCAGTCAGTCAGTCTATTGTCATAACCATCAGTCAGTCAGTCAGTCTATTGTCATAGCCATCAGTCAGTCAGTCAGTCTATTGTCATAGCCATCAGTCAATCAGTCAGTCATTGCATAACCATCAGTCAGTCAGTCAGTCAGTCTATTGTCATAGCCATCAGTCAGTCAGTCAGTCTATTGTCATAGCTATCAGTCAGTCAGTCTATTGTCATAGCCATCCTTCAGTCAGTCAGTCTATTGTTATAGCCATCTTTCAGTCAGTCTGCAGCCAAAAACCAACTGGAGACGCCCCACTCTGTTGCGGAACTGAGTAAAAGATATTCACATAAGAGAGCAGGGAGAGCCATGATGTGAGGACAAGATGTCCACCAAGGGAGCCAAGAGGTCTCAGTCAAGTTATTAAATCATGTTGATTCATATATGGTCAGCATTTCCCTACTACCTATAGAGTGTACTCACTTTTGACCAGGACCTTAGCAGGGTAGTGCACAGGGTGCCATTTGGGATGCAACACATGTATCTGGTTAGAAGAGCATGATAGTCAGTCACCCTCATCCTCCGCAGTAGGAGGGTCTGGTATGGGGATGTACCAGGAGGGCTTGGAGAGTGGACAGGTCTGGGAGGTTGAGATCATCCTCCTGGAAGAGACATGGGAGAGACAGATGAGAGGGAGGGAGGGAGAGGGTGGAGGGATAGATGAGAGGAAGGGAGGTAGAGGGTGGAGGGAGGGGGATAGATGAGAGGAAGGGAGGTAGAGGGTGGAGGGATAGATGAGAGGGAGGGAGGTAGAGGGTAGAGGGATAGATGAGAGGGAGGGAGGTAGAGGGTGGAGGGAGGGTGATAGATGAGAGGAAGGGAGGTAGAGGATGGAGGGATAGATGAGAGGAAGGGAGGTAGAGGGTGGAGGGAGGGAGGATAGATGAGAGGAAGGGAGGTAGAGGGTGGAGGGAGATAGATGAGAAGACGGGAGAGGGAGGTAGAGGGATGTAGAGGGAGAGAGGGTGGAGGGAGGGGGAGATAGATGAGAGGAAGGGAGGTAGAGGGTGGAGGGGGAGAGAGGGTGGAGGGAGGGGAGAGAGATGGAAGGGAGGAGGAGAGATGAAGGATGAACGGAAGGTCAATTTCACAATGTAGGAAGGAACAGACCGTGACACATGAACTAATCAATGAGGCCTACTTACCTTCAGCAGGTTGTCCAGCTGAGAGATCTTCAATGGGATGTAGTTGGAAAACAGATTATCTGCCTGAACAAAAAACAGAACTTGGTAGGTACCAACACGCCCAGGAACAGCATGCCCCCCTTTCTATTTTACCTTTATTTAACCAGGCAAGTCAGTTAAGAACAAATTCTTATTTTCAATGATGGCCTAGCTGGGTTAAGAATGACAGATTTGTACCTTGTCAGCTCTGGGATTTGAACTTGCAACCTTTTCGGTTACTAGTTCAACCCTCTAACCACTAGGCAACCCTGCCGCCCCATTTCAAATGGCAATGCCATCGCACCAGCACACATGTGTTGTTAACACAATAAGGCAAACACGTGACTAACCTGTTGATACAGAGACTGGTGGAAGTTCTCCACCTAAAGGCAAAGGGATGAAAATAAAGGTGTGTAAGTGGTGTAACATTTGGAAAAATGTGTTTACTAAACTTTTACTGTAAAACATCTTGAACTCACAAGCTGGATCAATGTTAGACTAGGATGTATTGTGTAATAATTGTGTAATCTGTTGTAAATTAGCCATTGCACACATAACTATACAAAAGGTTGCGTTCCAGTCGGCTGCAAACGAGAATTTCTATTGGACAAATTTAAGGTAGATCCCTCCGTTTGCTTCCGTTTGGTTCGTAATGAATACACCCCTGGGCCATGTTCAGTTACCAAACTTTCTCGAACGTTGCAGAGTCTGTACATACATGCCATGAATCGAGACAATGCGAGTCCGTGTTCTACATGAACTATTTATATCTGAACGTCCCAAACAGTTCAACCCTGCTGAACGTGGCCCAGTGAAACCGTTAAGCCAGGTTGTTTTTTGCTTTCGCTCTTGTCTGGAAGCATGACATGGATTTTTACAATTCCTAACAAACAAATTGTGCGTAACAGACCAAAATGGAACAATGTATCTTTGCTCGCAGGAAACATAGTTGTAACCTATGTGCTCTTATGAAATCATTTGAACAAAGTTAAAGGGGAACATAAGGATGTAAAATAAATTTAAAAAAAATCCAAATTAACGCCTAACATTTATTAACAACATGTGCATGAGTTAGTGCTTACCTTTACTGCGTTCACGCGTTTTATTTTTCATTACAGACGATTTCGACATTTTGAGCGAACGGTATTGCTAAATAAAGTAAAAGGTCAGTCGTTGGACACGTCTCTATTTCTCAAACTTTCCTACTTTCGATTTCAAAGGATTATATTCAAAACCTGGGGTCAAGCCACACCCACTCGAAAGAATGTATTCCTCCAAAATGAAATAACTTGATATTGAGTACATATTGTTGAATTAAACCGTTTCAAATACAGTGTATTTGAAGACCAGGGTTCTAAACTAT
Organism: Oncorhynchus masou masou; assembly: GCF_036934945.1. Classification (NCBI taxonomy): domain Eukaryota; kingdom Metazoa; phylum Chordata; class Actinopteri; order Salmoniformes; family Salmonidae; genus Oncorhynchus; species Oncorhynchus masou. Next base: position 8,477 of record NW_027012363.1, read on the forward strand.
CCATACAGCATAAAAGCTTTTTCACTGAGGAAAAGGTAATGTCAGGCCACCTTTAATTTCACCAGTCTAACTAAATAACACATGGGTCATATTGATATTTTGCGTAAAAGTTCCACGATAATATGCCACAGTTTTCTCTCAAACTCACTGATTATCATTGACCACCAGATGGAAGCATCGAGCCTTATTCTATTTTCCAAGGAGGGACCGTGTGCGTCCTCACTTCACCTTTCACGTTGACTGATAAGCCACACATGCATAACAGCAGCTGTGGAAAAAGTACCCAACTTGCCACACATGCATAACATCAGCTGTGGAAAAAGTACCCAACTTGCCACACATGCATAGCAGCAGCTGTGGAAGAACTATCCAACTTGCCACACATGCATAGCAGCAGCTGTGGAAGAACTATCCAACTTGCCACACATGCATAGCAGCAGCTGTGGAAGAACTATCCAACTTGCCACACATACATAGCAGCAGCTGTGGAAGAACTATCTAACTTGCCACACATGCATAGCAGCAGCTGTGGAAGAACTATCTAATCCTACACACATGCATAGCAGCAGCTGTGGAAGAACTATCTAACTTGCCACACATGCATAGCAGCAGCTGTGTGGAAGAACTATCCAACTTGCCACACATGCATAGCAGCAGCTGTGGAAGAACTATTCAACTGCCACACATGCATAGCAGCAGCTGTGGAAAAAGTACCTTAATATAGATACCTTAATAGAAAATGACTCAAGTGAAAGTCACCCAGTGAAATACTACTTGAGTAAAAGTATTTGGTTTTAAATATACTTAGGTATCAAAAGTACAAATATAAATAATTTCAAATTGCTTATATTAAGTGAACCAAATGTTTTTATATGTACAGATCTCTCTCTCGCTCTTTCTTTCTTTCTCTCTCTCTCTCTCTCGCTCTCTTTCTTTCTCTGTCTCTCTTCTTTCTCTGTCTCTTTCTTCTCTTTATCTCTTTTCTTCTGTCTCTCTCTTTCTCTTTCTCTCTCTTTCTTTCTGTCTCTCTCTTTCTTCTGTCTCTGTCTCTCTCTCTTCTCTGTCTCTTCTCTGTCTCTCTCTCTTTCTTCTCTCTGTCTCTCTCTCTGTCCTCTCTCTCTCTCTCTGTCTCTCTGTCTCGCTTCTCTGTCTCTCTCTTTCTTCTCTCTGTCTCTTTCTTCTTTCTCTCTCTCTCTGTCTGTCTCTCTGTCTGTCTCTCTGTCTCTCTCTATTGGCATGGAAAGCATATATTAACTTTGCCAAAGCAAGTGAAATAGACAATAAACAAAATGAAATAAATAAAAATTAACAGTGAACATTACACTTACAGTAGTTCCAAAAGAATAAAGACATTACAAATGTCATAGTATGTCTATATTACAGTGTTGTAATGTATAAACATAAATATGGGTTGTATTTACAATGGTGTTTGTTCTTCACTGGTTGACCTTTTCTAGGTAACAGGTCACACATCTTGCAGCTGTGATGGTACACTGTGGAATTTCACCCAGTAGATATGGGAGTTTATCAGAATTGGGTTGGTTTTCAAATTCTTTGTGGGTCTGTGTAATCTCTCTACCTCTGTAATCTCTACCTCTCTCTGTGTAATCTCTTACCTCTCTATCTGTGTAATCTCTACCCTCTCTGTGTAATCTCTACCTCTCTATCTGTGTAATCTCTCTACCTCTCTATCTGTGTAATCTCTCTTACCTCTCTATCTGTGTAATCTCTCTTACCTCTCTGTGTAATCTCTCTACCCTCTCTCTGTGTAATCTCTACCTCTCTATCTGTAATCTCTACCTCTCTATCTGTGTAATCTCTCTACCTCTCTCTCTGTGTAATCTCTCTACCTCTCTATCTGTGTAATCTCTACCTCTCTATCTGTGTAATCTCTCTACCTCTCTATCTGTGTAATCTCTCTACCTCTCTCTGTGTAATCTCTCTACCTCTCTCTGTGTAATCTCCTCTACTCTCTCTCTGTGTAATCTCTCTACCTCTCTATCTGTGTAATCTGAGGGAAATATGTGTCTTAATATGGCCAGGTCGCAATTGTAAATGAGAACTTGTTCCTACCTGGTTAAATAAAAGTTGAACTAAAATAAATAAATACATTGGGCAGGAGGTTAGAGGTGCAGTTCAGTTTCCACCTCAGTTTGTGGGTAGTGTGCACAAAGCCTGTCTTCTGAGAAGTGTTCCAAAAAAGGTCCAGTTGCCAGGACCACAAATACAAATTCTGTACACAAACACAACCCACAGAGCCCCAGGACCAGCTTGCTTAGGGGATTCTTCTCCGGTCATCTCTCTGTAGGTGATGGCTTTGTCATGGAAGGTTTGGGATTCGTTTTCCTTAGGTGGTTTAACGCCTCTTTCTGGATTTTGATAATTAGTGGTATCGGCCTAAGTCGGCTCTGCATGCATTATTTTCTGTTTTACGTTGTTCACAGGGGGTATTTTTGCAGAATTCTGTATGCAGAGTCTCAATTTGGTGTTTGTCCCATTTTTTTTTAAATTCTTGGTTGGTGAGCTGACCCCAGACCTCACAACTATAAAGGGCAATGGGTTCTATAACTGATTCAAGTATTTTTGTGCCAGATCCTAATTGGTATGTTGAATTTTCTGTTCCTTTGATGGCATAGAATGCCCTTCTTGCCTTGTCTCTTAGATCGTTCACAGCTTTGTGGAAGTTACCTGTGGCGCTGATGTTTAGTTGCAAGTGTGCATAGTTTTTTGTGTGCTCGAGGGCAACAGTGTCTAGATGTGGAGTTTGTATTTGTGGTCCTGGCGACTGGACTCTTTTTGGAACACCATTATTTGAGTTCACTGAGATTTACTGTCAGGGCCCAGGTCTGGCAGAATCTGTGCAGAAGATGTAGGTGCTGCTGTAGGCCCTCCTTGGTTGGGGACAGAAGCACCAGATCATCAGCAAACAGTAGATATTTGACCTCAGATTCTAGTAGGGTGCTGCAGACTGTTCTAATGCCCTCACCAATTCATTGATATACCTTTGACCTAAATGACTAATGATGATAAATACAATCCACCTGTGTGTAATCAAGTCTCCGTATAAATGCACCTGCACTGTGATAGTCTCAGAGGTCCGTTAAAAGCGCAGAGAGCATCATGAAGAACAAGGAACACACCAGGCAGGTCCGAGATACTGTTGTGAAGAAGTTTAAAGCCGGATTGGGATGCAAGAAGATTTCCCAAGCTTTAAACATCCCAAGGAGCACTGTGCAAGCGATAATATTGAAATGGAAAGAGTATCAGACCACTGCAAATCTACCAAGACCTGGCCGTCCCTCTAAACTTTCAGCTCATACAAGGAGAAGACTGATCAGAGATGCAGCCAAGAGGCCCATGATCACTCTGGATGAACTGCAGAGATCTACAGCTGAGGTGGGAGACTCTGTCCATAGGACAACAATCAGTCGTATATTGCACAAATCTGGCCTTTATGGAAGAGTGGCAAGAAGAAAGCCATATTAAAGATATCCATAAAAAGTGTTGTTTAAAGTTTGCCACACGCCACCTGGGAGACACACCAAACATGTGGAAGAAGGTGCTCTGGTCAGATGAAACCAAAATTGAACTTTTTGGCAACAATGCAAAACGTTATGTTTGGTGTAAAAGCAACACAGCTCATCACCCTGAACATACCATACCCACTGTCAAACATGGTGGTGGCAGCATCATGGTTTGGGCCTGCTTTTCTTCAGCAGGGACAGGGAAGATGGTTAAAATTGATGGGAAGATGGATGGAGCCAGATACAGGACCATTCTGTCCCACTTGTTGTTGATTCTTCACAAAAAAATAGTTTTATATCTTTATGTTTGAAGCCTGAAATGTGGCAAAAGGTCGCAAAGTTCAAGGGGGCCGAATACTTTCGCAAGGCACTGTATATGTTGAAGAGGGTGGGGCTTAAGCTGCATCCCTGTCTCACTCCCACGGCCCCGTGGAAAGAAATGTGTGTTTTTTTTGCCAATTTTAACCGTACACTTGATGCTTGTGTACATGGGTTTTATAATGTCGTATTTTTTCCCCCAACACCACTTTCCATTAATTTGTATAGCCTCATGCCAAATTGAGTCAAAGGCCTTTTTGAAATCAACAAAGCACGAGAAGCATGAGAAGACTTTGCCTTTGTTTTGGTTTGTTTGTTTGTCAATTAGGGTGTGCAGGGTGAATACATGGTCTGTCGTACGGTAATTTGGTAAAAGGCCAATTTGACATTTGCTCAGGACATTGTTTTCATTGAGGAAATGTACAAGTCTGCTGTTAATGATAATGCAGAGGATTTTCCCAAGGTTGCTGTTGACGCATATTCCACAGTAGTTATTGGGGTCAAATTTGTCTCTACTTTTATGGATCGGAGTGATCAGCCCTTGGTTCCAAATATTGGGGAAGATGCCAGAGCTAAGGATGATGTTAAAGAGTTTTAGTGTAGCCAATTGGAATTTGTTGTCTGTATATTTGATCATTTCATTGAGGATACCATCAACACCACAGGCCTTTTTGGGTTGGAGGGTTTTTATTTTGTCCTGTAGTTCATTCAAGGTAATTGGAGAATCCAGTGTTTTCTGGTAGTCTTTAATAGTTGATTCTAAGATTTGTATTTATCGTGTATATGTTTTGCTATTTGTTCTTTGTTATAGAGCCAAAAGATTGGAGAAGTGGTTAACCCATACATCTCCATTTTGGATAAATCATTCTTCATGTTGTTGTTTGTTTAGTGTTTTCCAATTTTCCCAGAAGTGGTTAGAGTCTATGTATTCTTCAATTCCATCTCTCTCCATCTCTTCTTTCTCCTGGGTCCTGTTGGCCCGAAATGCGCATTATTCTAAGGGATGTGTCCCAAATGGCACCCTATTCCCTACACAGTGCACTACTTTTGACCAGAGTTACAGATGTTATCATATCCTGGATGTGTTTAACTCTCCCATGTGAAATCTGATTTGACCTGTATCATGAGTTACTGTGTGTGTGTGTGTGTGTGTGTGTGTGTGTGTGTGTGTGTGTGTGTGTGTGTGTGTGTGTGTGTGTGTGTGTCCGTACATCCCACTAGGTGGAGGAAGCTAAGCTCCAGATTGGGGACCCTGAGTTGAGGAAGCTGCTAGGCCTGACCACGGCCGACCTGCGTTTTGCATACATCTCTATTTTGGATAGATAATTCTTTCTGTTTAGTGTTTTTCCAATTTTCCCAGAAGTGGGTCGATTCTATGGATTCTTCAATTACTTTGAGCTGATTTCTGATGTGCTGTTCCTTATTTTTCCGTAGTGTATTTCTGTTTTAGTGATTCACCATAGTGAAGGCGTATAGACTCGGGTTTTCTGGCTCTCTATGTTTTAGGTTGGACATGTTTCTCAATTTCTTTCTTAGATTCTTGTGGAGAAAAAAGTGAAAAAGTGAGAGAAAAAAAAGTGGAGAAAACTGCATAGAACCGAACCTGATGGTCGAAGCTTATTAAGGACCTTTATTCCCCAAAGACCAAAAGTTAAGTAAAAAAAGTCACTTTATAAAAAATGTAAAAAACATTGAGCGAATGAGCTGATAGATTATATTTATCAGTTGGTTACAGGGACATAGGTCATCCATAAGACCTGTAATGAAATGAAGGCCTACTGCAAACTGGCCCAAATGTGTACTAAAAGACTAGACGTGTATGTGTGTGTGTTAGGGGTATTAACAGAGAGAAGCAGACCTAACTCCCTGAGGTTAGGTCTGCTTCTTCTTCTCTGTTAATACCCCTAACTCCCTGAGGTTAGGTCTGCTTCTTCTTCTCTGTTAACACCCCCTACCTCCCTGAGGTTAGGTCTGCTTCTTCTTCTCTGTTAACACCCCCTAACTCCCTGAGGTTAGGTCTGCTTCTTCTTCTCTGTTAATACCCCCTAACTCCCCGAGGTTAGGTCTGCTTCTTCTTCTCTGTTAATACCCCCTAACTCCCTGAGGTTAGGTCTGCTTCTTCTTCTCTGTTAATACCCCCTAACTCCCTGAGGTTAGGTCTGCTTCTTCTTCTCTGTTAATACCCCCTAACTCCCTGAGGTTAGGTCTGCTTCTTCTCTGTTAATACCCCCTAACTCCCTGAGGTTAGGTCTGCTTCTTCTCTGTTAATACCCCCTAACTCCCTGAGGTTAGGTCTGCTTCTTCTCTGTTAATACCCCCTAACTCCCTGAGGTTAGGTCTGCTTCTTCTCTGTTAATACCCCCTAACTCCCTGAGGCCCTTTTATCTATTGCCATGGCGGCGGCTAATGCAGACCCAATGCTTCCACACTAATCTGTGTGTGTGTGTGTGTAACGGTTGAAGGAGAGGCGGACCAAAATGCAGCGTGGTTTCTATTCATGGTTCTTTAATAAAGAAAAACTATACATGAATAGACTAACAAAACAAGAAATGTGTTAAAAACCTAAACAGCCCTATCTGGTGCAAACACAGAGACAGGAACGATCACCCACAAACACACAGTGAAACCCAGGCTACCTAAGTATGATTCTCAGAGACAACTAATGACACCTGCCTCTGATTGAGAACCATACTAGGCCGAAACATAGAAATACCCAAATCATAGAAAAACAAACAGACTGCCCACCCCAACTCACGCCCTGACCATACTAAATAATGACAAAACAAAGGAAATAAAGGTCAGAACGTGTGTGTGTGTGTGCGAACAAACAGGTAAATAAAACTAATTCTAATGCAACAAAACCATCAGTCTGAAATTATATTTACATTTTAGTGAATAGCTAAAACCTCAAACAAAAAACAAATAACTCTAAACTTTAAGGCATATTTTTTGCCATTAAAAAAACATCAAATTGGTCATAAATACAGTATAGATGTATAGATTGTAAATGTATATGTTGATCAGAAATACAGTATAGACATTGTTAATGTTGTAAATGACTATTGTAGCTGGAAACGGCTGATGGAATATCTACATAGGTGTACAGGGGCCAATTATCAGCAACCATCACTCCTGTGTTCCAATGGTATGTTGTGTTAGCTAATCGAAGGTTATCATTTTAAAAGGCTAATTGGATCATTAGAAAACCCCTTTGCAATTATGTTACTACAGCTGAAAACTGTTTGTGCTGATTAACGTCTCTAGGGTATGTGGGACGCTAGCGTCCCATCTGGCCAACATCCAGTGAGATTTGGCAGAGTGCCAAATTCTATTACAGAAATGCTCATTATAAAAATTCAGAAAACAAAACATAATTTACATAGGTTTAAAGATTAACTTCTTGCTAAACAAACCACAGTGTCATATTTATAAAAATGCTTTTTGGCAAAAGCATACCTAGCCCAGAACATAGCCCAGTTGACAAATTATTACAAACAGTAACCAGCCAAGCAGAAGCGTTACAAAACTCAGAAAGAGATAAAATTAATCCCTTACCTTTGATGATCTTCATATGTTGGCAATCAGAAGACATTAATTTACTCAATAAATGTTCCTTTTGTTCAATGAAGTCTCTTTATATCCAAAAACCTCAGTTTTGTTAGCATGTTTTCTTCAGTAATCCACAGGCTCAAACTCAGTCAAAACAATCAGCCAAAAAATCCAAATTGTATCCGTAAAGTTCATAAAAACATGTCAAACGATGTTTATATTCAAGCCTCAGGTTGTTTATTAGCCTAAATGATCTATAATATTCCAACCGGACAATAACGTTGTCAATATAAAAGGTAAACAAGAAATGCACATGTGCCTGAAAAAGCTCTGCATCACGTTAGGGTCCACTCATTCAGACTGGTCTTACTCCCTCATTGATAAGAATACAAGCTTTAAACGATTTCTAAAGACTGTTGACATCTAGTGGAAGGCATAGGAACTGCAAATGGAGTCCTAAGTCAATGGATACGGTAATGGCATTGAATAGAAAACTACAAAACCCCAAAAACTACTTCCTGAATGGATTTTTCTCAGGTTTTCGCCTGCTAAATCAGTTCTGTTATACTCACATACACTATTTTAACAGTTTTGGAAACTTCAGAGTGTTTTCTATCCAAATCTACCAGTTATATGCATATCATATCTTCTGGGCCCGAGTAGCATGCCGTTTAATTTGGGCATGCTTTTCATCCAAAATTCAGAATGCTGCCCCCTACCCTAGAAGCAATACAACTGGCCTTTAGACTAGTTGAGAATCTGGAGCATCAGCCTTTGTGGGTTTGATTACACACTCAAAATGGCCAGTAACAAAGACCTTTCTAGTGAAACTCGTCAGTCTATTTTGGTTCTGAGAAATGAAGGCTATTCCATGTGAGAAATTGCCAAGAAATGAAAGATCTTGTACAATGCTGTGTACTACTCCCTCCACAGAACAGCGCATACTGTCTCTAACCAGAATAGAAAGAGGAGTGGGAGGCCCCGGTGCACAACTGACTAAGAGGACAAGTACATTAGTGTCTAGTTTGAGAAGCAGATGCCTCACAAGTCCTCAACTGGCAGCTTCATTAAATAGTACCTGCAAAACATCAGTCAGTCAGTCTGTAGTCATAGCCATCAATCAGTCAGTAGTCATAGCCATCAGTCAGTCTGTACCTATAGCCATCAGTCAGTCTGTAGCCATTGTCTACCATGTCAAATGTATAGCCTACTTTTGAATGATCAGATAACGGATTTCAGTAAGTTTTTATAAATCAAGGTACAACAATTAAAAGGTAAAGCAAATGGAGGTAAAGCAAATGACTTCAAAGTCTTAGTTTACTAAAAAGTAGCTGTAAATGAATGTAAAAATAAAATGAGGTAAGTAAGTTAGCATAATATTGTAATAAAGATGAGGACATCCAAAGTAGGTTCTAGTGGTGCACTCGTCAGCTGTTTGTGAAAATCGCCCGAACCTGAAACCGCAAATCTAAACACAAATAAATGCCACATGGAACAGTTTTTGTTTTGAATATTTTATTTTTGCATTTTCCAATTATTAAGAGCATTCAAAACAAAAGTGAAAAGATATTAGACAACGAAAGGACAAAGTGACAGTAACAGACGAGTGTAACAAAAAAACAAAAAAATAATTATAATTATAACAAACAAACAAACATACAATAAGTAAAATAATAATAACGAGACATTGGATCACCTGCCGTAGGTGATATTATTATATTATTATATTATACATTACGTGTGAAACATTATGTGAGGATTATATAGAGATTCAATCAATGAGATGTGGGGGAGATTCTCCATATAGTCAATAAAAGGTTGCCAAATTCTGTAAAATGTCTTTAACTTATTCCTCAAGCAGTAAGTGATTTTCTCCGAAGGGATACAACTATTAACTTCCGAAAGCCACATTGCAACTGACAGAGAGGAATCCAATTTCCATTTCAAGGCAATACATTCCTTGGCTTTATAGTATGGCTTTGCCTAAGATTGGTGTTAGTAAAGTTACCCAGTAGACAGACCTCCGGGTCTAAAGGGAATGCAACCCCGTGAATTGAGGATATGGTATCGCATACCCCCTGCCAGAAACCGTGTTGTTTTGAACACTGCCAATTGGAATGGAGGAATGTTCCTTCATCTGAGCCACATCAAAAACATAGGGAGGAGATATCAGGGTTGAACTTGTGCAGTCTAGACGGGGTGATATAGAGCTGATGGGGGAAATTAAACTGGATCAGTCAGTATCTGGAGTTCAATGTGGATGTAACACCATCCCTGCATAGGTCACTCCATAGATCCTCATCAAGATCAATACCCAGATCTTTTCCCCATCTAAGTCGGGGTTTATCTAGCCCAGGCAGTGTTAGTCCTGACATAAGAGCATCGTATACACGGGAAATGGTATTGAACAGTGGTTGGTCTGCGTGGCAGAGTTGTTCAACAGGTGACATCTTAGGTTCCATTGTCCCTTGAGAGTCACCCTAATAAAGTTTCGTAGTTGTAGGTAGCTAAAGAAGTCCCTGTTAGGCAAGTGGTATTTCTGTTTCAGCTGATCAAAAGACATAAGAACTCCCTCCTCGTAACAATGTTCCAGAAGAGTGATCCCCTTATCAGACCAGGGTCTAAAGTTACTACTGGAAAAACATAGGGATCAATCTTTTGTTCCAGCTCATGCAGTTTGCACCATGCCAGGACAGAATGTATGATTAAAGGGTTGTCTGATGGTTTTTATACATTTTCTGTCCCATTTGTAAAACAATTCTGCCCCAGTGTCATCATTTACCTCAAGCTTTTCAATGTTCAACCATGAGGGAGAGGGACCATTGTCAAACCTCTGAGCCAGAAACCTAGACTGTGCAGCCCAGTAGTACATTCTAAAATTGGGGAGGTTTAAACCCCCTTGACTGTAATCAAGGGTCAGTTTATCCAGGCCAACACTAGGGGTTTTGCCGTGCCAGATAAACCGTCTGGTCAGCTTGTCGAGAGAGGAAAAGAATGCTGCGGGAACAGGGATAGGGAGAGATTGAAACAGATATAGAAACCTGGGCAGGACATTCATTTTAATTACATTGATTCTACTCAGTAGAGTGAGAGGTAAGTCCATCCATTTGCAAAGGTCAACCTCCACCTTTTGCAACAAACTGGCCAGATTGAGTTTATAGAGGTTGTTCAGATTACCATCCACCATTATGCCCAAATATGTGAAGCCCATAGGCGACCATCTGAAAGGAAACTTGTGCTTGATGGTATGATGGTCAAAAACAGACAACGGTAAGATTTTGCTTTTATCAAAATTGACCTTATATTCAGAGAAAGAACTATAACACTGTAGTAGGATCTGCAAGTCAGAGAGGGAGTGTTCTGGGTTTGTTAGAAATTAGATAAGGTCGTCCGCAAAGAGTGATAATTTATGGGTATGGGGGCCCACCTCAAAGCCATGTATGTCAGGGCACATTCTAATAGCCTCAGCCAACGGTTCGATAGCGAGGCAAAGAGGTGGGGGCTAATTGGGCAACCTTGTCTGTTCTCCCTATAAAGAGGTAAAGAGGAGGAAGTAATCCCATTGGTAGCAATCCTAGCTTTAGGAGATTTGTAGAGTGACTTATCAAATTTACAAACACGGTACCTAAACCAAACTTTTCAAAGATGCAAAGAGGTATGGCCATTCAACCCTGTCAAAGGCCTTTTCAGCATCGAGGAGACTGCGACACCAGGTATTTTGTTTTTGTTAGCAAGGTGAATTATATCAAAGAACCTTCTGAGATTATTGGAGGACAATCTATTAATTATGAAGCCAGTCTGATCTGGGTTGACCAACAGGGGAAGACATGACTCCAGTCTCTTAGATAGCAGCTTGGTGACCAGTTTACAATCTGTGTTAAGGGGCG
>NW_027012364.1:0-5000 GCF_036934945.1 Oncorhynchus masou masou
GTTAAGTGCTGTAACTGTGGGGGAGAACACAATGCAGTATTTGGTGGATGCCAGGTACAGAGAGTATAGAGAGGCTCGAGGGTCTCAGAGAGGATAGAGGGACTCAGAGAGGATAGAGAGGCTCAGAGAGGATAGAGGGACTCAGAGAGGATAAGAGGGACTCAGAGAGGATAAGAGGGACTCAGAGAGGATAAGAGGGACTCAGAGAGGATAAGAGGGACTCAGAGAGGATAAGAGGGACTCAGAGAGGATAAGAGGGACTCAGAGAGGATAAGAGGGACTCAGAGAGGATAAGAGGGACTCAGAGAGGATAAGAGGGACTCAGAGAGGATAAGAGGGACTCAGAGAGGATAAGAGGGACTCAGAGGATAAGAGGGACTCAGAGGATAAGAGGGACTCAGAGGATAAGAGGGACTCAGAGAGGATAAGAGGGACTCAGAGAGGATAAGAGGGACTCAGAGAGGATAAGAGGGACTCAGAGAGGATAAGAGGGACTCAGAGAGGATAAGAGGGACTCAGAGAGGATAAGAGGGACTCAGAGAGGATAAGAGGGACTCAGAGAGGATAAGAGGGACTCAGAGAGGATAAGAGGGACTCAGAGAGGATAAGAGGGACTCAGAGAGGATAAGAGGGACTCAGAGAGGATAAGAGGGACTCAGAGAGGATAGGAGGGACTCAGAGAGGATAGGAGGGACTCAGAGAGGATAGGAGGGACTCAGAGAGGATAGGAGGGACTCAGAGAGGATAGGAGGGACTCAGAGAGGATAGGAGGGACTCAGAGAGGATAGGAGGGACTCAGAGAGGATAGGAGGGACTCAGAGAGGATAGGAGGGACTCAGAGAGGATAAGAGGGACTCAGAGAGGATAGGAGGGACTCAGAGAGGATAGGAGGGACTCAGAGAGGATAAGAGGGACTCAGAGAGGATAAGAGGGACTCAGAGAGGATAAGAGGGACTCAGAGAGGATAAGAGGGACTCAGAGAGGATAAGAGGGACTCAGAGAGGATAGGAGGGACTCAGAGAGGATAAGAGGGACTCAGAGAGGATAGGAGGGACTCAGAGAGGATAGGAGGGACTCAGAGAGGATAAGAGGGACTCAGAGAGGATAGGAGGGACTCAGAGAGGATAGGAGGGACTCAGAGAGGATAGGAGGGACTCAGAGAGGATAGGAGGGACTCAGAGAGGATAGGAGGGACTCAGAGAGGATAGGAGGGACTCAGAGAGGATAATTTTAAATTTGGTAGCAGTGTGTAAGAGGGAGGTTCCTATGTGGTAGCAGTGTGTAGGAGGGAGGTTCCTATGTAGTAGCAGTGTGTAGGAGGGAGGTTCCTATGTGGTAGCAGTGTGTAGGAGGAAGGTTCCTATGTGGTAGCAGTGTGTAAGAGGGAGGTTCCTATGTGGCAGCAGTGTGTTGGAGGGAGGTTCCTAGAGGTTCCTATGTGGTAGCAGTGTGTTGGAGGGAGGTTCCTATGTGGTAGCAGTGTGTTGGAGGAGGTTCCTATGTGGTAGCAGTGTGTTGGAGGGAGGTTCCTATGTGGTAGCAGTGTGTAGGAGGGAGGTTCCTATGTGGTAGCAGTGTGTAGGAGGGAGGTTCCTATGTGGTAGCAGTGTGTTGGAGGGAGGTTCCTAGAGGTTCCTATGTGGTAGCAGTGTGTTGGAGGGAGGTTCCTATGTGGTAGCAGTGTGTTGGAGGGAGGTTCCTAGAGGTTCCTATGTGGTAGCAGTGTGTAGGAGGGAGGTTCCTATGTGGTAGCAGTGTGTTGGAGGAGGTTCCTATGTGGTAGCAGTGTGTAGGAGGGAGGTTCCTATGTGGTAGCAGTGTGTAGGAGGGAGGTTCCTATGTGGTAGCAGTGTGTAGGAGGGAGGTTCCTATGTGGTAGCAGTGTGTAGGAGGGAGGTTCCTATATAGTAGCAGTGTGTAGGAGGGAGGTTCCTATGTGGTAGCAGTGTATAGGAGGGAGGTTCCTATGTAGTAGCAGTGTGTAGGAGGGAGGTTCCTATGTGGTAGCAGTGTGTAGGAGGGAGGTTCCTATGTGGTAGCAGTGTGTAAGAGGGAGGTTCCTATGTGGTAGCAGTGTGTAGGAGGGAGGTTCCTATGTGGTAGCAGTGTGTAGGAGGGAGGTTCCTATGTGATAGCAGTGTGTAGGAGGAGGTTCCTATGTGGTAGCAGTGTGTAAGAGGGAGGTTCCTAGAGGTTCCTATGTGGTAGCAGTGTGTAGGACGGAGGTTCCTATGTGGTAGCAGTGTATAGGAGGGAGGTTCCTATGTGGTAGCAGTGTGTCGAAGGGCATGAGACGAAGGGAATGTATACCATTGGGGAAAGTAGTGGCATGTGTTAATTGTAGGGGTGCCCATGGAGCTGGGGATCAGAGAATTCCCGTGTGAGAGAGAGAGAGACAGGTTGAGGTTTCCAGGATCAGAGACGTCCCGTGTGAGAGAGAGACAGGTAGAGGTTTCCAGGGTCAGAGACGTCCCGTGTGAGAGAGAGAGACAGGTTGAGGTTTCCAGGATCAGAGAGACGTCCCGTGTGAGAGAGAGAGAGACAGGTTGAGGTTTCCAGGGTCAGAGACGTCCCGTGTGAGAGAGAGAGACAGGTTGAGGTTTCCAGGGTCAGAGACGTCCCGTGTGAGAGAGAGAGAGACAGGTTGAGGTTTCCAGGATCAGAGACGTCCCACGTGAGAGAGAGACAGGTTGAGGTTTAATAATAATAATAATAATATATCCCATTTAGCAGACGCTTTTGTCCAAAGCGACTTACAAGTCGGCTGGGGCCACTACTTTTACATATGGGTGGCCCCAGTGGGAATCGAACCCACGACGGTTGGCGTTGCAAGCGCCATGCTCTACCGACTGAGCCACACAGGTTTCCAGGATCAGAGACGTCCCGTGTGAGAGAGAGAGACAGGTTGAGGTTTCCAGGATCAGAGACGTCCCGTGTGAGAGAGAGACAGGTTGAGGTTTCAGGGTCAGAGACGTCCCGTGTGAGAGAGAGACAGGTTGAGGTTTCCAGGATCAGAGACGTCCCACGTGGAGAGAGACAGGTTGAGGTTTCCAGGATCAGAGACGTACCGTGTGAGAGAGAGACAGGTTGAGGTTTCCAGGGTCAGAGACGTCCCGTGTGAGAGAGAGAGACAGGTTGAGGTTTCCAGGATCAGAGACGTCCGTGTGAGAGAGAGAGACAGGTTGAGGTTTCCAGGATCAGAGACGTCCCCACGTGAGAGAGAGAGAGACAGGTTGAGGTTTCCAGGATCAGAGACGTCCCGTGTGAGAGAGAGAGAGACAGGTTGAGGTTTCCAGGATCAGAGACGTCCCGTGTGTGAGAGAGAGACAGGTTGAGGTTTCCAGGGTCAGAGACGTCCCGTGTGAGAGAGAGAGACAGGTTGAGGTTTCCAGGGTCAGAGACGTCCCGTGTGAGAGAGAGAGACAGGTTGAGGTTTCCAGGATCAGAGACGTCCCACGTGAGAGAGAGAGACAGGTTGAGGTTTCCAGGATCAGAGACGTCCCGTGTGTGAGAGAGAGACAGGTTGAGGTTTCCAGGATCAGAGACGTCCCGTGTGAGAGAGAGAGACAGGTTGAGGTTTCCAGGATCAGAGACGTCCCGTGTGAGAGAGAGAGACAGGTTGAGGTTTCCAGGATCAGAGACGTCCCGTGTGTGAGAGAGACAGGTTGAGGTTTCCAGGATCAGAGACGTCCCGTGAGAGAGAGAGAGAGACAGGTTCAGGTTTCCAGGATCAGAGACGTCCCGTGTGAGAGAGAGAGAGACAGGTTGAGGTTTCCAGGGTCAGACGTCCCGTGTGTGAGAGAGAGACAGGTAGAGGTTTCCAGGGTCAGAGACGTCCGTGTGAGAGAGAGAGAGACAGGTAGAGGTTTCCAGGATCAGAGACGTCCCGTGTGAGAGAGAGAGACAGGTTGAGGTTTCCAGGATCAGAGACGTCCCGTGTGAGAGAGAGAGAGAGACAGGTTGAGGTTTCCAGGATCAGAGACGTCCCGTGAGAGAGAGAGAGACAGGTTGAGGTTTCCAGGGTCAGAGTAGAGCAGAAGTTGTCATATGTTGAGGCAGTGAAGAAAGTAGAGGAAGATGGGTCAAGAGGGAGGGACTGAGAGGAGGGTGTGAGAAGTAGATTCGTACCAGTACAGAGGGAGATGATTCTGAGAGGAGTGGTGTGAGAAGTAGATTCGTACCAGTACAGAGGGAGGGACTGAGAGGAGTGGTGTGAGAAGTAGATTCGTACCAGTACAGAGGGAGGGACTGAGAGGAGTGGTGTGAGAAGTAGATTCGTACCAGTACAGAGGGAGGGACTGAGAGGAGTGGTGTGAGAAGTAGAGTCGTACCAGTACAGAGGGAGGGACTGAGAGGAGTGGTGTGAGAAGTAGATTCGTACCAGTACAGAGGGAGGGACTGAGAGGAGTGGTGTGAGAAGTAGATTCGTACCAGTACAGAGGGAGGGACTGAGAGGAGTGGTGTGAGAAGTAGATTCGTACCAGTACAGAGGGAGGGACTGAGAGGAGTGGTGTGAGAAGTAGATTCGTACCAGTACAGAGGGAGGGACTGAGAGGAGTGGTGTGAGAAGTAGATTCGTACCAGTACAGAGGGAGGGACTGAGAGGAGTGGTGTGAGAAGTAGATTCGTACCAGTACAGAGGGAGGGACTGAGAGGAGTGGTGTGAGAAGTAGATTCGTACCAGTACAGAGGGAGGGACTGAGAGGAGTGGTGTGAGAAGTAGATTCGTACCAGTACAGAGGAGGGACTGAGAGGAGTGGTGTGAGAAGTAGATTCGTACCAGTACAGAGGGAGGGACTGAGAGGAGTGGTGTGAGAAGTAGATTCGTACCAGTACAGAGGGAGGGACTGAGAGGAGTGGTGTGAGAAGTAGATTCGTACCAGTACAGAGGGAGGGACTGAGAGGAGTGGTGTGAGAAGTAGATTCGTACCAGTACAGAGGAGGGACTGAGAGGAGTGGTGTGAGAAGTAGATTCGTACCAGTACAGAGGGAGGGACTGA
>NW_027012364.1:12500-90000 GCF_036934945.1 Oncorhynchus masou masou
AGTGTTCCATTCTAGTTCATCAAGACAGTGGTATACTGACAGCCCCATGTAGTGTTGTGTTCCATTCTAGTTCATCAAGACAGTGGTATACTGACAGCCCCATGTAGTGTTGTGTTCCATTCTAGTTCATCAAGACAGTGGTATGCTGACAGCCCCATGTAGTGTTCCATTCTAGTTCATCAAGACAGTGGTGTACTGACAGCCCCATGTAGTGTTCCATTCTAGTTCATCAAGACAGTGGTATACTGACAGCCCCATGTAGTGTTCCATTCTAGTTCATCAAGACAGTGGTATACTGACAGCCCCATGTAGTGTTGTGTTCCATTCTAGTTCATCAAGACAGTGGTATGCTGACAGCCCCATGTAGTGTTCTATTCTAGTTCATCAAGACAGTGGTGTACTGACAGCCCCATGTGGTGTTGTGTTCCATTCTAGTTCATCAAGACAGTGGTATGCTGACAGCCCCATGTAGTGTTCCATTCTAGTTCATCAAGACAGTGGTATACTGACAGCCCCATGTAGTGTTCCATTCTAGTTCATCAAGACAGTGGTATACTGACAGCCCCATGTAGTGTTCCATTCTAGTTCATCAAGACAGTGGTATACTGTCAGCCCCATGTAGTGTTGTGTTCCAATCTAGTTCATCAAGACAGTGGTATACAGACAGCCCCATGTAGTGTTCCATTCTAGTTCATCAAGACAGTGGTATACTGACAGCCCCATGTAGTGTTGTGTTCCATTCTAGTTCATCAAGACAGTGGTGTACTGACAGCCCCATGTAGTGTTCCATTCTAGTTCATCAAGACAGTGGTATACTGTCAGCCCCATGTAGTGTTGTGTTCCATTCTAGTTCATCAAGACAGTGGTATACTGACAGCCCCATGTAGTGTTCCATTCTAGTTCATCAAGACAGTGGTATACTGACAGCCCCATGTAGTGTTGTGTTCCATTCTAGTTCATCAAGACAGTGGTATACTGACAGCCCCATGTAGTGTTGTGTTCCATTCTAGTTCATCAAGACAGTGGTATACTGACAGCCCCATGTAGTGTTGTGTTCCATTCTAGTTCATCAAGACAGTGGTATGCTGACAGCCCCATGTAGTGTTGTGTTCCATTCTAGTTCATCAAGACAGTGGTATACTGACAGCCCCATGTAGTGTAGTGTTCCATTCTAGTTCATCAAGACAGTGGTATACTGACAGCCCCATGTAGTGTTGTGTTCCATTCTAGTTCATCAAGACAGTGGTGTACTGACAGCCCCATGTAGTGTTGTGTTCCATTCTAGTTCATCAAGACAGTGGTATACTGACAGCCCCATGTAGTGTTCCATTCTAGTTCATCAAGACAGTGGTATACTGACAGCCCCATGTAGTGTTCCATTCTAGTTCATCAAGACAGTGGTATACTGACAGCCCCATGTAGTGTTCCATTCTAGTTCATCAAGACAGTGGTATGCTGACAACCCCATGTAGTGTTCCATTCTAGTTCATCAAGACAGTGGTATACTGACAGCCCCATGTAGTGTTGTGTTCCATTCTAGTTCATCAAGACAGTGGTATACTGACAGCCCCATGTAGTGTTCCATTCTAGTTCATCAAGACAGTGGTATACTGTCAGCCCCATGTAGTGTTGTGTTCCATTCTAGTTCATCAAGACAGTGGTATACTGACAGCCCCATGTAGTGTTCCATTCTAGTTCATCAAGACAGTGGTGTACTGACAGCCCCATGTTGTGTTCCATTCTAGTTCATCAAGACAGTGGTATACTGACAGCCCATGTAGTGTTGTGTTCCATTCTAGTTCATCAAGACAGTGGTATACTGACAGCCCCATGTAGTGTTGTGTTCCATTCTAGTTCATCAAGACAGTGGTGTACTGACAGCCCCATGTAGTGTTGTGTTCCATTCTAGTTCATCAAGACAGTGGTATACTGACAGCCCCATGTAGTGTTGTGTTCCATTCTAGTTCATCAAGACAGTGGTATACTGACAGCCCCATGTAGTGTTGTGTTCCATTCTAGTTCATCAAGACAGTGGTGTACTGACAGCCCCATGTAGTGTTGTGTTCCATTCTAGTTCATCAAGACAGTGGTATACTGACAGCCCCATGTAGTGTTCCATTCTAGTTCATCAAGACAGTGGTATACTGACAGCCCCATGTAGTGTTCCATTCTAGTTCATCAAGACAGTGGTATACTGTCAGCCCCATGTAGTGTTGTGTTCCATTCTAGTTCATCAAGACAGTGGTGTACTGTCAGCCCCATGTAGTGTTGTGTTCCATTCTAGTTCATCAAGACAGTGGTGTACTGACAGCCCCATGTAGTGTTCCATTCTAGTTCATCAAGACAGTGGTATACTGACAGCCCCATGTAGTGTTCCATTCTAGTTCATCAAGACAGTGGTATACTGACAGCCCCATGTAGTGTTCCATTCTAGTTCATCAAGACAGTGGTATGCTGACAACCCCATGTAGTGTTCCATTCTAGTTCATCAAGACAGTGGTATACTGACAGCCCCATGTAGTGTTCCATTCTAGTTCATCAAGACAGTGGTATACTGTCAGCCCCATGTAGTGTTCCATTCTAGTTCATCAAGACAGTGGTATGCTGACAGCCCCATGTAGTGTTCCATTCTAGTTCATCAAGACAGTGGTATACTGACAGCCCCATGTAGTGTTGTGTTCCATTCTAGTTCATCAAGACAGTGGTATACTGACAGCCCCATGTAGTGTTGTGTTCCATTCTAGTTCATCAAGACAGTGGTATACTGACAGCCCCATGTAGTGTTCCATTCTAGTTCATCAAGACAGTGGTATACTGTCAGCCCCATGTAGTGTTGTGTTCCATTCTAGTTCATCAAGACAGTGGTATGCTGACAGCCCCATGTAGTGTTCCATTCTAGTTCATCAAGACAGTGGTGTACTGACAGCCCCATGTAGTGTTGTGTTCCATTCTAGTTCATCAAGACAGTGGTATACTGACAGCCCCATGTAGTGTTCCATTCTAGTTCATCAAGACAGTGGTATACTGACAGCCCCATGTAGTGTTCCATTCTAGTTCATCAAGACAGTGGTATGCTGACAGCCCCATGTAGTGTTCCATTCTAGTTCATCAAGACAGTGGTATACTGACAGCCCCATGTAGTGTTCCATTCTAGTTCATCAAGACAGTGGTATACTGACAGCCCCATGTAGTGTTGTGTTCCATTCTAGTTCATCAAGACAGTGGTATACTGACAGCCCCATGTAGTGTTCCATTCTAGTTCATCAAGACAGTGGTATACTGACAGCCCCATGTAGTGTAGTGTTCCATTCTAGTTCATCAAGACAGTGGTGTACTGACAGCCCCATGTAGTGTTCCATTCTAGTTCATCAAGACAGTGGTATACTGTCAGCCCCATGTAGTGTTGTGTTCCAATCTAGTTCATCAAGACAGTGGTATACTGACAGCCCCATGTAGTGTAGTGTTCCAATCTAGTTCATCAAGACAGTGGTATACTGACAGCCCCATGTAGTGTTCCATTCTAGTTCATCAAGACAGTGGTATACTGACAGCCCCATGTTGTGTTCCATTCTAGTTCATCAATACAGTGGTATACTGACAGCCCCATGTAGTGTTCCATTCTAGTTCATCAAGACAGTGGTATACTGTCAGCCCCATGTAGTGTTGTGTTCCATTCTAGTTCATCAAGACAGTGGTATGCTGACAGCCCCATGTAGTGTTCCATTCTAGTTCATCAAGACAGTGGTATACTGACAGCCCCATGTAGTGTTGTGTTCCATTCTAGTTCATCAAGACAGTGGTATAGTGACAGCCCCATGTAGTGTTCCATTCTAGTTCATCAAGACAGTGGTATACTGTCATCCCCATGTAGTGTTCCATTCTAGTTCATCAAGACAGTGGTATGCTCACAACCCCATGTAGTGTTCCATTCTAGTTCATCAAGACAGTGGTATACTGTCAGCCCCATGTAGTGTTCCATTCTAGTTCATCAAGACAGTGGTATGCTGACAACCCCATGTAGTGTTCCATTCTAGTTCATCAAGACAGTGGTATAATGACAGCCCCATGTAGTGTAGTGTTCCATTCTAGTTCATCAAGACAGTGGTATACTGACAGCCCCATGAAGTGTTGTGTTCCATTCTAGTTCATCAAGACAGTGGTGTACTGACAGCCCCATGTAGTGTTGTGTTCCATTCTAGTTCATCAAGACAGTGGTATACTGACAGCCTCATGTAGTGTTCCATTCTAGTTCATCAAGACAGTGGTATACTGACAGCCCCATGTAGTGTTCCATTCTAGTTCATCAAGACAGTGGTATACTGACAGCCTCATGTAGTGTTCCATTCTAGTTCATCAAGACAGTGGTATACTGACAGCCCCATGTAGTGTTGTGTTCCATTCTAGTTCATCAAGACAGTGGTGTACTGACAGCCCCATGTAGTGTAGTGTTCCATTCTAGTTCATCAAGACAGTGGTATACTGTCAGCCCCATGTAGTGTTCCATTCTAGTTCATCAAGACAGTGGTATACTGACAGCCCCATGTAGTGTTCCATTCTAGTTCATCAAGACAGTGGTATACTGACAGCCCCATGTAGTGTTGTGTTCCATTCTAGTTCATCAAGACAGTGGTATACTGACAGCCCCATGTAGTGTAGTGTTCCATTCTAGTTCATCAAGACAGTGGTATACTGTCAGCCCCATGTAGTGTTGTGTTCCATTCTAGTTCATCAAGACAGTGGTATACTGACAGCCCCATGTAGTGTTGTGTTCCATTCTAGTTCATCAAGACAGTGGTATACTGACAGCCCCATGTAGTGTTCCATTCTAGTTCATCAAGACAGTGGTATACTGACAGCCCCATGTAGTGTTCCATTCTAGTTCATCAAGACAGTGGTATGCTGACAGCCCCATGTAGTGTTCCATTCTAGTTCATCAAGACAGTGGTATACTGACAGCCCCATGTAGTGTTCCATTCTAGTTCATCAAGACAGTGGTATACTGACAGCCCCATGTAGTGTTGTGTTCCATTCTAGTTCATCAAGACAGTGGTATACTGACAGCCCCATGTAGTGTTCCATTCTAGTTCATCAAGACAGTGGTATACTGACAGCCCCATGTAGTGTAGTGTTCCATTCTAGTTCATCAAGACAGTGGTGTACTGACAGCCCCATGTAGTGTTCCATTCTAGTTCATCAAGACAGTGGTATACTGTCAGCCCCATGTAGTGTTGTGTTCCAATCTAGTTCATCAAGACAGTGGTATACTGACAGCCCCATGTAGTGTAGTGTTCCAATCTAGTTCATCAAGACAGTGGTATACTGACAGCCCCATGTAGTGTTCCATTCTAGTTCATCAAGACAGTGGTATACTGACAGCCCCATGTTGTGTTCCATTCTAGTTCATCAATACAGTGGTATACTGACAGCCCCATGTAGTGTTCCATTCTAGTTCATCAAGACAGTGGTATACTGTCAGCCCCATGTAGTGTTGTGTTCCATTCTAGTTCATCAAGACAGTGGTATGCTGACAGCCCCATGTAGTGTTCCATTCTAGTTCATCAAGACAGTGGTATACTGACAGCCCCATGTAGTGTTGTGTTCCATTCTAGTTCATCAAGACAGTGGTATAGTGACAGCCCCATGTAGTGTTCCATTCTAGTTCATCAAGACAGTGGTATACTGTCATCCCCATGTAGTGTTCCATTCTAGTTCATCAAGACAGTGGTATGCTCACAACCCCATGTAGTGTTCCATTCTAGTTCATCAAGACAGTGGTATACTGTCAGCCCCATGTAGTGTTCCATTCTAGTTCATCAAGACAGTGGTATGCTGACAACCCCATGTAGTGTTCCATTCTAGTTCATCAAGACAGTGGTATACTGACAGCCCCATGTAGTGTAGTGTTCCATTCTAGTTCATCAAGACAGTGGTATACTGACAGCCCCATGAAGTGTTGTGTTCCATTCTAGTTCATCAAGACAGTGGTGTACTGACAGCCCCATGTAGTGTTGTGTTCCATTCTAGTTCATCAAGACAGTGGTATACTGACAGCCTCATGTAGTGTTCCATTCTAGTTCATCAAGACAGTGGTATACTGACAGCCCCATGTAGTGTTCCATTCTAGTTCATCAAGACAGTGGTATACTGACAGCCTCATGTAGTGTTCCATTCTAGTTCATCAAGACAGTGGTATACTGACAGCCCCATGTAGTGTTGTGTTCCATTCTAGTTCATCAAGACAGTGGTGTACTGACAGCCCCATGTAGTGTAGTGTTCCATTCTAGTTCATCAAGACAGTGGTATACTGTCAGCCCCATGTAGTGTTCCATTCTAGTTCATCAAGACAGTGGTATACTGACAGCCCCATGTAGTGTTCCATTCTAGTTCATCAAGACAGTGGTATACTGACAGCCCCATGTAGTGTTGTGTTCCATTCTAGTTCATCAAGACAGTGGTATACTGACAGCCCCATGTAGTGTAGTGTTCCATTCTAGTTCATCAAGACAGTGGTATACTGTCAGCCCCATGTAGTGTTGTGTTCCATTCTAGTTCATCAAGACAGTGGTATACTGACAGCCCCATGTAGTGTTGTGTTCCATTCTAGTTCATCAAGACAGTGGTATACTGACAGCCCCATGTAGTGTTCCATTCTAGTTCATCAAGACAGTGGTATACTGACAGCCCCATGTAGTGTTCCATTCTAGTTCATCAAGACAGTGGTATACTGACAGCCCCATGTAGTGTTGTGTTCCATTCTAGTTCATCAAGACAGTGGTATGCTGACAGCCCCATGTAGTGTTCCATTCTAGTTCATCAAGACAGTGGTATACTGACAGCCCCATGTAGTGTTGTGTTCCATTCTAGTTCATCAAGACAGTGGTATACTGACAGCCCCATGTAGTGTTCCATTCTAGTTCATCAAGACAGTGGTATGCTGTCAGCCCCATGTAGTGTTCCATTCTAGGTCATCAAGACAGTGGTATACTGACAGCCCCATGAAGTGTTCCATTCTAGTTCATCAAGACAGTGGTATGCTGACAGCCCCATGTAGTGTTCCATTCTAGTTCATCAAGACAGTGGTATGCTGACAGCCCCATGTAGTGTTGTGTTCCATTCTAGTTCATCAAGACAGTGGTATGCTGACAACCCCATGTAGTGTTCCATTCTAGTTCATCAAGACAGTGGTATACTGACAGCCCCATGTAGTGTTGTGTTCCATTCTAGTTCATCAAGACAGTGGTATACTGACAGCCCCATGTAGTGTTGTGTTCCATTCTAGTTCATCAAGACAGTGGTATGCTGACAGCCCCATGTAGTGTTGTGTTCCATTCTAGTTCATCAAGACAGTGGTATACTGACAGCCCCATGTAGTGTTGTGTTCCATTCTAGTTCATCAAGACAGTGGTATACTGACAGCCCCATGTAGTGTTCCATTCTAGTTCATCAAGACAGTGGTATACTGACAGCCCCATATAGTGTTGTGTTCCATTCTAGTTCATCAAGACAGTGGTATGCTGACAGCCCCATGTAGTGTTGTGTTCCATTCTAGTTAATCAAGACAGTGGTATACTGACAGCCCCATGTAGTGTTGTGTTCCATTCTAGTTCATCAAGACAGTGGTGTACTGACAGCCCCATGTAGTGTTCCATTCTAGTTCATCAAGACAGTGGTATGCTGACAGCCCCATGTAGTGTTCCATTCTACTTCATCAAGACAGTGGTATACTGACAGCCCCATGTAGTGTTGTGTTCCATTCTAGTTCATCAAGACAGTGGTATACTGACAGCCCCATGTAGTGTTCCATTCTAGTTCATCAAGACAGTGGTATACTGACAGCCCCATATAGTGTTGTGTTCCATTCTAGTTCATCAAGACAGTGGTATACTGACAGCCCCATATAGTGTTGTGTTCCATTCTAGTTCATCAAGACAGTGGTATACTGACAGCCCCATGTAGTGTTGTGTTCCATTCTAGTTCATCAAGACAGTGGTATACTGTCAGCCCCATGTAGTGTTCCATTCTAGTTCATCAAGACAGTGGTATACTGACAGCCCCATATAGTGTTGTGTTCCATTCTAGTTCATCAAGACAGTGGTATACTGACAGCCCCATATAGTGTTGTGTTCCATTCTAGTTCATCAAGACAGTGGTATACTGACAGCCCCATGTAGTGTTGTGTTCCATTCTAGTTCATCAAGACAGTGGTATGCTGACAACCCCATGTAGTGTTCCATTCTAGTTCATCAAGACAGTGGTATACTGACAGCCCCATGTAGTGTTGTGTTCCATTCTAGTTCATCAAGACAGTGGTATACTGACAGCCCCATGTAGTGTTCCATTCTAGTTCATCAAGACAGTGGTATACTGACAGCCCCATGTAGTGTTGTGTTCCATTCTAGTTCATCAAGACAGTGGTATACTGACAGCCCCATGTAGTGTTCCATTCTAGTTCATCAAGACAGTGGTATACTGACAGCCCCATGTAGTGTTCCATTCTAGTTCATCAAGACAGTGGTATACTGACAGCCCCATGTAGTGTTGTGTTCCATTCTAGTTCATCAAGACAGTGGTATGCTGACAGCCCCATGTAGTGTTCCATTCTAGTTCATCAAGACAGTGGTATACTGACAGCCCCATGTAGTGTTGTGTTCCATTCTAGTTCATCAAGACAGTGGTGTACTGACAGCCCCATGTAGTGTTCCATTCTAGTTCATCAAGACAGTGGTATGCTGTCAGCCCCATGTAGTGTTCCATTCGAGGTCATCAAGACAGTGGTATACTGACAGCCCCATGTAGTGTTCCATTCTAGTTCATCAAGACAGTGGTATACTGACAGCCCCATGTAGTGTTCCATTCTAGTTCATCAAGACAGTGGTATACTGACAGCCCCATGTAGTGTTGTGTTCCATTCTAGTTCATCAAGACAGTGGTATGCTGACAGCCCCATGTAGTGTTGTGTTCCATTCTAGTTCATCAAGACAGTGGTATACTGACAGCCCCATGTAGTGTTCCATTCTAGTTCATCAAGACAGTGGTATACTGACAGCCCCATGTAGTGTAGTGTTCCATTCTAGTTCATGAAGACAGTGGTATACTGACAGCCCCATGTAGTGTTGTGTTCCATTCTAGTTCATCAAGACAGTGGTGTACTGACAGCCCCATGTAGTGTTCCATTCTAGTTCATCAAGACAGTGGTATGCTGTCAGCCCCATGTAGTGTTCCATTCTAGTTCATCAAGACAGTGGTATACTGACAGCCCCATGTAGTGTTGTGTTCCATTCTAGTTCATCAAGACAGTGGTATGCTGACAGCCCCATGTAGTGTTCCATTCTAGTTCATCAAGACAGTGGTATACTGACAGCCCCATGTAGTGTTGTGTTCCATTCTAGTTCATCAAGACAGTGGTATGCTGACAGCCCCATGTAGTGTTCCATTCTAGTTCATCAAGACAGTGGTATGCTGACAGCCCCATGTAGTGTTGTGTTCCATTCTAGTTCATCAAGACAGTGGTATGCTGACAACCCCATGTAGTGTTCCATTCTAGTTCATCAAGACAGTGGTATACTGACAGCCCCATGTAGTGTTGTGTTCCATTCTAGTTCATCAAGACAGTGGTATACTGACAGCCCCATGTAGTGTTGTGTTCCATTCTAGTTCATCAAGACAGTGGTATGCTGACAGCCCCATGTAGTGTTGTGTTCCATTCTAGTTCATCAAGACAGTGGTATACTGACAGCCCCATGTAGTGTTGTGTTCCATTCTAGTTCATCAAGACAGTGGTATACTGACAGCCCCATGTAGTGTAGTGTTCCATTCTAGTTCATGAAGACAGTGGTATACTGACAGCCCCATGTAGTGTTGTGTTCCATTCTAGTTCATCAAGACAGTGGTGTACTGACAGCCCCATGTAGTGTTCCATTCTAGTTCATCAAGACAGTGGTATGCTGTCAGCCCCATGTAGTGTTCCATTCTAGTTCATCAAGACAGTGGTATACTGACAGCCCCATGTAGTGTTGTGTTCCATTCTAGTTCATCAAGACAGTGGTATGCTGACAGCCCCATGTAGTGTTCCATTCTAGTTCATCAAGACAGTGGTATACTGACAGCCCCATGTAGTGTTGTGTTCCATTCTAGTTCATCAAGACAGTGGTATGCTGACAGCCCCATGTAGTGTTCCATTCTAGTTCATCAAGACAGTGGTATGCTGACAGCCCCATGTAGTGTTGTGTTCCATTCTAGTTCATCAAGACAGTGGTATGCTGACAACCCCATGTAGTGTTCCATTCTAGTTCATCAAGACAGTGGTATACTGACAGCCCCATGTAGTGTTGTGTTCCATTCTAGTTCATCAAGACAGTGGTATACTGACAGCCCCATGTAGTGTTGTGTTCCATTCTAGTTCATCAAGACAGTGGTATGCTGACAGCCCCATGTAGTGTTGTGTTCCATTCTAGTTCATCAAGACAGTGGTATACTGACAGCCCCATGTAGTGTTGTGTTCCATTCTAGTTCATCAAGACAGTGGTATACTGACAGCCCCATGTAGTGTTCCATTCTAGTTCATCAAGACAGTGGTATACTGACAGCCCCATATAGTGTTGTGTTCCATTCTAGTTCATCAAGACAGTGGTATACTGACAGCCCCATGTAGTGTTCCATTCTAGTTCATCAAGACAGTGGTATACTGACAGCCCCATGTAGTGTTGTGTTCCATTCTAGTTCATCAAGACAGTGGTATACTGACAGCCCCATGTAGTGTTGTGTTCCATTCTAGTTCATCAAGACAGTGGTATACTGACAGCCCCATGTAGTGTTGTGTTCCATTCTAGTTCATCAAGACAGTGGTATACTGACAGCCCCATGTAGTGTTGTGTTCCATTCTAGTTCATCAAGACAGTGGTATGCTGACAGCCCCATGTAGTGTTGTGTTCCATTCTAGTTCATCAAGACAGTGGTATACTGACAGCCCCATGTAGTGTTGTGTTCCATTCTAGTTCATCAAGACAGTGGTATGCTGACAGCCCCATGTAGTGTTGTGTTCCATTCTAGTTCATCAAGACAGTGGTATACTGACAGCCCCATGTAGTGTTCCATTCTAGTTCATCAAGACAGTGGTATACTGACAGCCCCATGTAGTGTTCCATTCTAGTTCATCAAGACAGTGGTGTACTGACAGCCCCATGTAGTGTTCCATTCTAGTTCATCAAGACAGTGGTATACTGACAGCCCCGTGTAGTGTAGTGTTCCATTCTAGTTCATCAAGACAGTGGTATACTGACAGCCCCATGTAGTGTTCCATTCTAGTTCATCAAGACAGTGGTATGCTGACAGCCTCATGTAGTGTTCCATTCTAGTTCATCAAGACAGTGGTATACTGACAGCCCCATGTAGTGTTGTGTTCCATTCTAGTTCATCAAGACAGTGGTATACTGACAGCCCCATGTAGTGTTGTGTTCCATTCTAGTTCATCAAGACAGTGGTATACTGACAGCCCCATGTAGTGTTGTGTTCCATTCTAGTTCATCAAGACAGTGGTATACTGACAGCCCCATGTAGTGTTGTGTTCCATTCTAGTTCATCAAGACAGTGGTATACTGACAGCCCCATGTAGTGTTCCATTCTAGTTCATCAAGACAGTGGTATACTGTCAGCCCCATGTAGTGTTCCATTCTAGTTCATCAAGACAGTGGTGTACTGACAGCCCCATATAGTGTTGTGTTCCATTCTAGTTCATCAAGACAGTGGTATACTGTCAGCCCCATGTAGTGTTCCATTCTAGTTCATCAAGACAGTGGTGTACTGACAGCCCCATGTAGTGTTCCATTCTAGTTCATCAAGACAGTGGTATACTGACAGCCCCATGTAGTGTTCCATTCTAGTTCATCAAGACAGTGGTATACTGACAGCCCCATGTAGTGTTCCATTCTAGTTCATTAAGACAGTGGTATGCTGACAGCCCCATGTAGTGTTGTGTTCCATTCTAGTTCATCAAGACCGTGGTATGCTGACAGCCCCATGTAGTGTTCCATTCTAGTTCATCAAGACAGTGGTATACTGACAGCCCCATGTAGTGTTCCATTCTAGTTCATCAAGACAGTGGTGTACTGACAGCCCCATGTAGTGTTGTGTTCCATTCTAGTTCATCAAGACAGTGGTATACTGTCAGCCCCATGTAGTGTTCCATTCTAGTTCATCAAGACAGTGGTGTACTGACAGCCCCATGTAGTGTCGTGTTCCATTCTACTTCATCAAGACAGTGGTATACTGACAGCCCCATGTAGTGTTCCATTCTAGTTCATCAAGACAGTGGTGTACTGACAGCCCCATGTAGTGTTGTGTTCCATTCTAGTTCATCAAGACAGTGGTATGCTGTCAGCCCCATGTAGTGTTCCATTCTAGTTCATCAAGACAGTGGTATACTGTCAGCCCCATATAGTGTTGTGTTCCATTCTAGTTCATCAAGACAGTGGTATGCTGTCAGCCCATGTAGTGTTGTGTTCCATTCTAGTTCATCAAGACAGTGGTATACTGACAGCCCCATGTAGTGTTCCATTCTAGTTCATCAAGACAGTGGTATACTGTCAGCCCCATGTAGTGTTGTGTTCCATTCTAGTTCATCAAGACAGTGGTATGCTGACAGCCCCATGTAGTGTTCCATTCTAGTTCATCAAGACAGTGGTGTACTGACAGCCCCATGTAGTGTTGTGTTCCATTCTAGTTCATCAAGACAGTGGTATACTGACAGCCCCATGTAGTGTTCCATTCTAGTTCATCAAGACAGTGGTATACTGACAGCCCCATGTAGTGTTCCATTCTAGTTCATCAAGACAGTGGTATGCTGACAGCCCCATGTAGTGTTCATTCTAGTTCATCAAGACAGTGGTATACTGACAGCCCCATGTTGTGTTCCATTCTAGTTCATCAAGACAGTGGTATACTGACAGCCCCATGTAGTGTTGTGTTCCATTCTAGTTCATCAAGACAGTGGTATACTGACAGCCCCATGTAGTGTTCCATTCTAGTTCATCAAGACAGTGGTATACTGACAGCCCCATGTAGTGTAGTGTTCCATTCTAGTTCATCAAGACAGTGGTGTACTGACAGCCCCATGTAGTGTTCCATTCTAGTTCATCAAGACAGTGGTATACTGTCAGCCCCATGTAGTGTTGTGTTCCATTCTAGTTCATCAAGACAGTGGTATACTGACAGCCCCATGTAGTGTAGTGTTCCAATCTAGTTCATCAAGACAGTGTTATACTGTCAGCCCCATGTAGTGTTCCATTCTAGTTCATCAAGACAGTGGTATACTGACATCCCCATGTAGTGTTCCATTCTAGTTCATCAAGACAGTGGTATGCTGACAGCCCCATGTAGTGTTCCATTCTAGTTCATCAAGACAGTGGTATACTGACAGCCCCATGTAGTGTTGTGTTCCATTCTAGTTCATCAAGACAGTGGTATACTGACAGCCCCATGTAGTGTTGTGTTCCATTCTAGTTCATCAAGACAGTGGTATACTGACAGCCCCATGTAGTGTTCCATTCTAGTTCATCAAGACAGTGGTATACTGACAGCCCCATGTAGTGTAGTGTTCCATTCTAGTTCATCAAGACAGTGGTGTACTGACAGCCCCATGTAGTGTTCCATTCTAGTTCATCAAGACAGTGGTATACTGTCAGCCCCATGTAGTGTTGTGTTCCAATCTAGTTCATCAAGACAGTGGTATACTGACAGCCCCATGTAGTGTAGTGTTCCATTCTAGTTCATCAAGACAGTGGTATACTGTCAGCCCCATGTAGTGTTGTGTTCCATTCTAGTTCATCAAGACAGTGGTATACTGTCAGCCCCATGTAGTGTTCCATTCTAGTTCATCAAGACAGTGGTATGCTGACAGCCCCATGTAGTGTTCCATTCTAGTTCATCAAGACAGTGGTATACTGACAGCCCCATGTAGTGTTGTGTTCCATTCTAGTTCATCAAGACAGTGGTATAGTGACAGCCCCATGTAGTGTTCCATTCTAGTTCATCAAGACAGTGGTATACTGTCATCCCCATGTAGTGTTCCATTCTAGTTCATCAAGACAGTGGTATGCTCACAACCCCATGTAGTGTTCCATTCTAGTTCATCAAGACAGTGGTATACTGTCAGCCCCATGTAGTGTTCCATTCTAGTTCATCAAGACAGTGGTATGCTGACAACCCCATGTAGTGTTCCATTCTAGTTCATCAAGACAGTGGTATACTGACAGCCCCATGTAGTGTAGTGTTCCATTCTAGTTCATCAAGACAGTGGTATACTGACAGCCCCATGAAGTGTTGTGTTCCATTCTAGTTCATCAAGACAGTGGTGTACTGACAGCCCCATGTAGTGTTGTGTTCCATTCTAGTTCATCAAGACAGTGGTATACTGACAGCCTCATGTAGTGTTCCATTCTAGTTCATCAAGACAGTGGTATACTGACAGCCCCATGTAGTGTTCCATTCTAGTTCATCAAGACAGTGGTATACTGACAGCCTCATGTAGTGTTCCATTCTAGTTCATCAAGACAGTGGTATACTGACAGCCCCATGTAGTGTTGTGTTCCATTCTAGTTCATCAAGACAGTGGTGTACTGACAGCCCCATGTAGTGTAGTGTTCCATTCTAGTTCATCAAGACAGTGGTATACTGTCAGCCCCATGTAGTGTTCCATTCTAGTTCATCAAGACAGTGGTATACTGACAGCCCCATGTAGTGTTCCATTCTAGTTCATCAAGACAGTGGTATACTGACAGCCCCATGTAGTGTTGTGTTCCATTCTAGTTCATCAAGACAGTGGTATACTGACAGCCCCATGTAGTGTAGTGTTCCATTCTAGTTCATCAAGACAGTGGTATACTGTCAGCCCCATGTAGTGTTGTGTTCCATTCTAGTTCATCAAGACAGTGGTATACTGACAGCCCCATGTAGTGTTGTGTTCCATTCTAGTTCATCAAGACAGTGGTATACTGACAGCCCCATGTAGTGTTCCATTCTAGTTCATCAAGACAGTGGTATACTGACAGCCCCATGTAGTGTTCCATTCTAGTTCATCAAGACAGTGGTATACTGACAGCCCCATGTAGTGTTGTGTTCCATTCTAGTTCATCAAGACAGTGGTATGCTGACAGCCCCATGTAGTGTTCCATTCTAGTTCATCAAGACAGTGGTATACTGACAGCCCCATGTAGTGTTGTGTTCCATTCTAGTTCATCAAGACAGTGGTATACTGACAGCCCCATGTAGTGTTGTGTTCCATTCTAGTTCATCAAGACAGTGGTATACTGACAGCCCCATGTAGTGTTCCATTCTAGTTCATCAAGACAGTGGTATACTGACAGCCCCATGTAGTGTTCCATTCTAGTTCATCAAGACAGTGGTATACTGTCAGCCCCATATAGTGTTGTGTTCCATTCTAGTTCATCAAGACAGTGGTATACTGACAGCCCCATGTAGTGTTGTGTTCCATTCTAGTTCATCAAGACAGTGGTATACTGTCAGCCCCATGTAGTGTTCCATTCTAGTTCATCAAGACAGTGGTATACTGACAGCCCCATATAGTGTTGTGTTCCATTCTAGTTCATCAAGACAGTGGTATACTGACAGCCCCATATAGTGTTGTGTTCCATTCTAGTTCATCAAGACAGTGGTATACTGACAGCCCCATGTAGTGTTGTGTTCCATTCTAGTTCATCAAGACAGTGGTATGCTGACAACCCCATGTAGTGTTCCATTCTAGTTCATCAAGACAGTGGTATACTGACAGCCCCATGTAGTGTTGTGTTCCATTCTAGTTCATCAAGACAGTGGTATACTGACAGCCCCATGTAGTGTTCCATTCTAGTTCATCAAGACAGTGGTATACTGACAGCCCCATGTAGTGTTGTGTTCCATTCTAGTTCATCAAGACAGTGGTATACTGACAGCCCCATGTAGTGTTCCATTCTAGTTCATCAAGACAGTGGTATACTGACAGCCCCATGTAGTGTTCCATTCTAGTTCATCAAGACAGTGGTATACTGACAGCCCCATGTAGTGTTGTGTTCCATTCTAGTTCATCAAGACAGTGGTATGCTGACAGCCCCATGTAGTGTTCCATTCTAGTTCATCAAGACAGTGGTATACTGACAGCCCCATGTAGTGTTGTGTTCCATTCTAGTTCATCAAGACAGTGGTGTACTGACAGCCCCATGTAGTGTTCCATTCTAGTTCATCAAGACAGTGGTATGCTGTCAGCCCCATGTAGTGTTCCATTCGAGGTCATCAAGACAGTGGTATACTGACAGCCCCATGTAGTGTTCCATTCTAGTTCATCAAGACAGTGGTATACTGACAGCCCCATGTAGTGTTCCATTCTAGTTCATCAAGACAGTGGTATACTGACAGCCCCATGTAGTGTTGTGTTCCATTCTAGTTCATCAAGACAGTGGTATGCTGACAGCCCCATGTAGTGTTGTGTTCCATTCTAGTTCATCAAGACAGTGGTATACTGACAGCCCCATGTAGTGTTCCATTCTAGTTCATCAAGACAGTGGTATACTGACAGCCCCATGTAGTGTAGTGTTCCATTCTAGTTCATGAAGACAGTGGTATACTGACAGCCCCATGTAGTGTTGTGTTCCATTCTAGTTCATCAAGACAGTGGTGTACTGACAGCCCCATGTAGTGTTCCATTCTAGTTCATCAAGACAGTGGTATGCTGTCAGCCCCATGTAGTGTTCCATTCTAGTTCATCAAGACAGTGGTATACTGACAGCCCCATGTAGTGTTGTGTTCCATTCTAGTTCATCAAGACAGTGGTATGCTGACAGCCCCATGTAGTGTTCCATTCTAGTTCATCAAGACAGTGGTATACTGACAGCCCCATGTAGTGTTGTGTTCCATTCTAGTTCATCAAGACAGTGGTATGCTGACAGCCCCATGTAGTGTTCCATTCTAGTTCATCAAGACAGTGGTATGCTGACAGCCCCATGTAGTGTTGTGTTCCATTCTAGTTCATCAAGACAGTGGTATGCTGACAACCCCATGTAGTGTTCCATTCTAGTTCATCAAGACAGTGGTATACTGACAGCCCCATGTAGTGTTGTGTTCCATTCTAGTTCATCAAGACAGTGGTATACTGACAGCCCCATGTAGTGTTGTGTTCCATTCTAGTTCATCAAGACAGTGGTATGCTGACAGCCCCATGTAGTGTTGTGTTCCATTCTAGTTCATCAAGACAGTGGTATACTGACAGCCCCATGTAGTGTTGTGTTCCATTCTAGTTCATCAAGACAGTGGTATACTGACAGCCCCATGTAGTGTTCCATTCTAGTTCATCAAGACAGTGGTATACTGACAGCCCCATATAGTGTTGTGTTCCATTCTAGTTCATCAAGACAGTGGTATACTGACAGCCCCATGTAGTGTTCCATTCTAGTTCATCAAGACAGTGGTATACTGACAGCCCCATGTAGTGTTGTGTTCCATTCTAGTTCATCAAGACAGTGGTATACTGACAGCCCCATGTAGTGTTGTGTTCCATTCTAGTTCATCAAGACAGTGGTATACTGACAGCCCCATGTAGTGTTGTGTTCCATTCTAGTTCATCAAGACAGTGGTATACTGACAGCCCCATGTAGTGTTGTGTTCCATTCTAGTTCATCAAGACAGTGGTATGCTGACAGCCCCATGTAGTGTTGTGTTCCATTCTAGTTCATCAAGACAGTGGTATACTGACAGCCCCATGTAGTGTTGTGTTCCATTCTAGTTCATCAAGACAGTGGTATGCTGACAGCCCCATGTAGTGTTGTGTTCCATTCTAGTTCATCAAGACAGTGGTATACTGACAGCCCCATGTAGTGTTCCATTCTAGTTCATCAAGACAGTGGTATACTGACAGCCCCATGTAGTGTTCCATTCTAGTTCATCAAGACAGTGGTGTACTGACAGCCCCATGTAGTGTTCCATTCTAGTTCATCAAGACAGTGGTATACTGACAGCCCCGTGTAGTGTAGTGTTCCATTCTAGTTCATCAAGACAGTGGTATACTGACAGCCCCATGTAGTGTTCCATTCTAGTTCATCAAGACAGTGGTATGCTGACAGCCTCATGTAGTGTTCCATTCTAGTTCATCAAGACAGTGGTATACTGACAGCCCCATGTAGTGTTGTGTTCCATTCTAGTTCATCAAGACAGTGGTATACTGACAGCCCCATGTAGTGTTGTGTTCCATTCTAGTTCATCAAGACAGTGGTATACTGACAGCCCCATGTAGTGTTGTGTTCCATTCTAGTTCATCAAGACAGTGGTATACTGACAGCCCCATGTAGTGTTGTGTTCCATTCTAGTTCATCAAGACAGTGGTATACTGACAGCCCCATGTAGTGTTCCATTCTAGTTCATCAAGACAGTGGTATACTGTCAGCCCCATGTAGTGTTCCATTCTAGTTCATCAAGACAGTGGTGTACTGACAGCCCCATATAGTGTTGTGTTCCATTCTAGTTCATCAAGACAGTGGTATACTGTCAGCCCCATGTAGTGTTCCATTCTAGTTCATCAAGACAGTGGTGTACTGACAGCCCCATGTAGTGTTCCATTCTAGTTCATCAAGACAGTGGTATACTGACAGCCCCATGTAGTGTTCCATTCTAGTTCATTAAGACAGTGGTATGCTGACAGCCCCATGTAGTGTTGTGTTCCATTCTAGTTCATCAAGACCGTGGTATGCTGACAGCCCCATGTAGTGTTCCATTCTAGTTCATCAAGACAGTGGTATACTGACAGCCCCATGTAGTGTTCCATTCTAGTTCATCAAGACAGTGGTGTACTGACAGCCCCATGTAGTGTTGTGTTCCATTCTAGTTCATCAAGACAGTGGTATACTGTCAGCCCCATGTAGTGTTCCATTCTAGTTCATCAAGACAGTGGTGTACTGACAGCCCCATGTAGTGTCGTGTTCCATTCTACTTCATCAAGACAGTGGTATACTGACAGCCCCATGTAGTGTTCCATTCTAGTTCATCAAGACAGTGGTGTACTGACAGCCCCATGTAGTGTTGTGTTCCATTCTAGTTCATCAAGACAGTGGTATGCTGTCAGCCCCATGTAGTGTTCCATTCTAGTTCATCAAGACAGTGGTATACTGTCAGCCCCATATAGTGTTGTGTTCCATTCTAGTTCATCAAGACAGTGGTATGCTGTCAGCCCATGTAGTGTTGTGTTCCATTCTAGTTCATCAAGACAGTGGTATACTGACAGCCCCATGTAGTGTTCCATTCTAGTTCATCAAGACAGTGGTATACTGTCAGCCCCATGTAGTGTTGTGTTCCATTCTAGTTCATCAAGACAGTGGTATGCTGACAGCCCCATGTAGTGTTCCATTCTAGTTCATCAAGACAGTGGTGTACTGACAGCCCCATGTAGTGTTGTGTTCCATTCTAGTTCATCAAGACAGTGGTATACTGACAGCCCCATGTAGTGTTCCATTCTAGTTCATCAAGACAGTGGTATACTGACAGCCCCATGTAGTGTTCCATTCTAGTTCATCAAGACAGTGGTATGCTGACAGCCCCATGTAGTGTTCCATTCTAGTTCATCAAGACAGTGGTATACTGACAGCCCCATGTAGTGTTCCATTCTAGTTCATCAAGACAGTGGTATACTGACAGCCCCATGTAGTGTTGTGTTCCATTCTAGTTCATCAAGACAGTGGTATACTGACAGCCCCATGTAGTGTTCCATTCTAGTTCATCAAGACAGTGGTATACTGACAGCCCCATGTAGTGTTGTGTTCCATTCTAGTTCATCAAGACAGTGGTGTACTGACAGCCCCATGTAGTGTTCCATTCTAGTTCATCAAGACAGTGGTATACTGTCAGCCCCATGTAGTGTTGTGTTCCAATCTAGTTCATCAAGACAGTGGTATACTGACAGCCCCATGTAGTGTAGTGTTCCAATCTAGTTCATCAAGACAGTGGTATACTGTCAGCCCCATGTAGTGTTCCATTCTAGTTCATCAAGACAGTGGTATACTGACATCCCCATGTAGTGTTCCATTCTAGTTCATCAAGACAGTGGTATGCTGACAGCCCCATGTAGTGTTCCATTCTAGTTCATCAAGACAGTGGTATACTGACAGCCCCATGTAGTGTTGTGTTCCATTCTAGTTCATCAAGACAGTGGTATACTGACAGCCCCATGTAGTGTTGTGTTCCATTCTAGTTCATCAAGACAGTGGTATACTGACAGCCCCATGTAGTGTTCCATTCTAGTTCATCAAGACAGTGGTATACTGACAGCCCCATGTAGTGTAGTGTTCCATTCTAGTTCATCAAGACAGTGGTGTACTGACAGCCCCATGTAGTGTTCCATTCTAGTTCATCAAGACAGTGGTATGCTGACAACCCCATGTAGTGTTCCATTCTAGTTCATCAAGACAGTGGTATGCTCACAACCCCATGTAGTGTTCCATTCTAGTTCATCAAGACAGTGGTATACTGTCAGCCCCATGTAGTGTTCCATTCTAGTTCATCAAGACAGTGGTATGCTGACAACCCCATGTAGTGTTCCATTCTAGTTCATCAAGACAGTGGTATACTGACAGCCCCATGTAGTGTAGTGTTCCATTCTAGTTCATCAAGACAGTGGTATACTGACAGCCCCATGAAGTGTTGTGTTCCATTCTAGTTCATCAAGACAGTGGTGTACTGACAGCCCCATGTAGTGTTGTGTTCCATTCTAGTTCATCAAGACAGTGGTATACTGACAGCCTCATGTAGTGTTCCATTCTAGTTCATCAAGACAGTGTATACTGACAGCCCCATGTAGTGTTCCATTCTAGTTCATCAAGACAGTGGTATACTGACAGCCTCATGTAGTGTTCCATTCTAGTTCATCAAGACAGTGGTATACTGACAGCCCCATGTAGTGTTGTGTTCCATTCTAGTTCATCAAGACAGTGGTGTACTGACAGCCCCATGTAGTGTAGTGTTCCATTCTAGTTCATCAAGACAGTGGTATACTGTCAGCCCCATGTAGTGTTCCATTCTAGTTCATCAAGACAGTGGTATGCTGACAGCCCCATGTAGTGTTCCATTCTAGTTCATCAAGACAGTGGTATACTGACAGCCCCATGTAGTGTAGTGTTCCATTCTAGTTCATCAAGACAGTGGTATACTGTCAGCCCCATGTAGTGTTGTGTTCCATTC
Organism: Oncorhynchus masou masou; assembly: GCF_036934945.1. Lineage (NCBI taxonomy): Eukaryota > Metazoa > Chordata > Actinopteri > Salmoniformes > Salmonidae > Oncorhynchus > Oncorhynchus masou. The sequence goes on from NW_027012364.1 coordinate 33,708, forward strand.
TAGTTCATCAAGACAGTGGTATACTGACAGCCCCATGTAGTGTTGTGTTCCATTCTAGTTCATCAAGACAGTGGTATACTGACAGCCCCATGTAGTGTTGTGTTCCATTCTAGTTCATCAAGACAGTGGTATACTGACAGCCCCATGTAGTGTTGTGTTCCATTCTAGTTCATCAAGACAGTGGTATGCTGACAGCCCCATGTAGTGTTGTGTTCCATTCTAGTTCATCAAGACAGTGGTATACTGACAGCCCCATGTAGTGTTGTGTTCCATTCTAGTTCATCAAGACAGTGGTATGCTGACAGCCCCATGTAGTGTTGTGTTCCATTCTAGTTCATCAAGACAGTGGTATACTGACAGCCCCATGTAGTGTTCCATTCTAGTTCATCAAGACAGTGGTATACTGACAGCCCCATGTAGTGTTCCATTCTAGTTCATCAAGACAGTGGTATACTGACAGCCCCATGTAGTGTAGTGTTCCATTCTAGTTCATCAAGACAGTGGTGTACTGACAGCCCCATGTAGTGTTCCATTCTAGTTCATCAAGACAGTGGTATACTGTCAGCCCCATGTAGTGTTGTGTTCCAATCTAGTTCATCAAGACAGTGGTATACTGACAGCCCCATGTAGTGTAGTGTTCCATTCTAGTTCATCAAGACAGTGGTATACTGTCAGCCCCATGTAGTGTTGTGTTCCATTCTAGTTCATCAAGACAGTGGTATACTGTCAGCCCCATGTAGTGTTCCATTCTAGTTCATCAAGACAGTGGTATGCTGACAGCCCCATGTAGTGTTCCATTCTAGTTCATCAAGACAGTGGTATACTGACAGCCCCATGTAGTGTTGTGTTCCATTCTAGTTCATCAAGACAGTGGTATAGTGACAGCCCCATGTAGTGTTCCATTCTAGTTCATCAAGACAGTGGTATACTGTCATCCCCATGCCATTCTAGTTCATCAAGACAGTGTTGCTCACAACCCCATGTAGTGTTCCATTCTAGTTCATCAAGACAGTGGTATACTGTCAGCCCCATGTAGTGTTCCATTCTAGTTCATCAAGACAGTGGTATGCTGACAACCCCATGTAGTGTTCCATTCTAGTTCATCAAGACAGTGGTATACTGACAGCCCCATGTAGTGTAGTGTTCCATTCTAGTTCATCAAGACAGTGGTATACTGACAGCCCCATGAAGTGTTGTGTTCCATTCTAGTTCATCAAGACAGTGGTGTACTGACAGCCCCATGTAGTGTTGTGTTCCATTCTAGTTCATCAAGACAGTGGTATACTGACAGCCCCATGTAGTGTTCCATTCTAGTTCATCAAGACAGTGGTATACTGACAGCCCCATGTAGTGTTCCATTCTAGTTCATCAAGACAGTGGTATACTGACAGCCTCATGTAGTGTTCCATTCTAGTTCATCAAGACAGTGGTATACTGACAGCCCCATGTAGTGTTGTGTTCCATTCTAGTTCATCAAGACAGTGGTGTACTGACAGCCCCATGTAGTGTAGTGTTCCATTCTAGTTCATCAAGACAGTGGTATACTGTCAGCCCCATGTAGTGTTCCATTCTAGTTCATCAAGACAGTATACTGTGTGTAGTGTTCCATTCTAGTTCATCAAGACAGTGGTATACTGACAGCCCCATGTAGTGTAGTGTTCCATTCTAGTTCATCAAGACAGTGGTATACTGTCAGCCCCATGTAGTGTTGTGTTCCATTCTAGTTCATCAAGACAGTGGTATACTGACAGCCCCATGTAGTGTTGTGTTCCATTCTAGTTCATCAAGACAGTGGTGTACTGACAGCCCCATGTAGTGTTGTGTTCCATTCTAGTTCATCAAGACAGTGGTATACTGACAGCCCCATGTAGTGTTGTGTTCCATTCTAGTTCATCAAGACAGTGGTATGCTGACAGCCCCATGTAGTGTTGTGTTCCATTCTAGTTCATCAAGACAGTGGTATACTGACAGCCCCATGTAGTGTTGTGTTCCATTCTAGTTCATCAAGACAGTGGTATGCTGACAGCCCCATGTAGTGTTGTGTTCCATTCTAGTTCATCAAGACAGTGGTGTACTGACAGCCCCATGTTGTGTTCCATTCTAGTTCATCAAGACAGTGGTATACTGACAGCCCCATGTAGTGTTCCATTCTAGTTCATCAAGACAGTGGTATACTGACAGCCCCATGTAGTGTAGTGTTCCATTCTAGTTCATCAAGACAGTGGTGTACTGACAGCCCCATGTAGTGTTCCATTCTAGTTCATCAAGACAGTGGTATACTGTCAGCCCCATGTAGTGTTGTGTTCCATTCTAGTTCATCAAGACAGTGGTATACTGACAGCCCCATGTAGTGTTGTGTTCCAATCTAGTTCATCAAGACAGTGGTATACTGACAGCCCCATGTAGTGTTCCATTCTAGTTCATCAAGACAGTGGTATACTGACAGCCCCATGTTGTGTTCCATTCTAGTTCATCAAGACAGTGGTATACTGACAGCCCCATGTAGTGTTCCATTCTAGTTCATCAAGACAGTGGTATACTGTCAGCCCCATGTACTGTTCCATTCTAGTTCATCAAGACAGTGGTATACTGTCAGCCCCATGTAGTGTTCCATTCTAGTTCATCAAGACAGTGGTATGCTGACAGCCCCATGTAGTGTAGTGTTCCATTCTAGTTCATCAAGACAGTGGTATACTGACAGCCCCATGTAGTGTTGTGTTCCATTCTAGTTCATCAAGACAGTGGTATACTGACAGCCCCATGTAGTGTTCCATTCTAGTTCATCAAGACAGTGGTATGCTGACAGCCCCATGTAGTGTTCCATTCTAGTTCATCAAGACAGTGGTATACTGACAGCCCCATGTAGTGTTGTGTTCCATTCTAGTTCATCAAGACAGTGGTATAGTGACAGCCCCATGTAGTGTTCCATTCTAGTTCATCAAGACAGTGGTATACTGTCATCCCCATGTAGTGTTCCATTCTAGTTCATCAAGACAGTGGTATGCTCACAACCCCATGTAGTGTTCCATTCTAGTTCATCAAGACAGTGGTATACTGTCAGCCCCATGTAGTGTTCCATTCTAGTTCATCAAGACAGTGGTATGCTGACAACCCCATGTAGTGTTCCATTCTAGTTCATCAAGACAGTGGTATACTGACAGCCCCATGTAGTGTAGTGTTCCATTCTAGTTCATCAAGACAGTGGTATACTGACAGCCCCATGAAGTGTTGTGTTCCATTCTAGTTCATCAAGACAGTGGTGTACTGACAGCCCCATGTAGTGTTGTGTTCCATTCTAGTTCATCAAGACAGTGGTATACTGACAGCCTCATGTAGTGTTCCATTCTAGTTCATCAAGACAGTGGTATACTGACAGCCCCATGTAGTGTTCCATTCTAGTTCATCAAGACAGTGGTATACTGACAGCCTCATGTAGTGTTCCATTCTAGTTCATCAAGACAGTGGTATACTGACAGCCCCATGTAGTGTTGTGTTCCATTCTAGTTCATCAAGACAGTGGTATACTGACAGCCCCATGTAGTGTAGTGTTCCATTCTAGTTCATCAAGACAGTGGTATACTGTCAGCCCCATGTAGTGTTGTGTTCCATTCTAGTTCATCAAGACAGTGGTATACTGACAGCCCCATGTAGTGTTGTGTTCCATTCTAGTTCATCAAGACAGTGGTATACTGACAGCCCCATGTAGTGTTCCATTCTAGTTCATCAAGACAGTGGTATACTGACAGCCCCATGTAGTGTTCCATTCTAGTTCATCAAGACAGTGGTATACTGACAGCCCCATGTAGTGTTGTGTTCCATTCTAGTTCATCAAGACAGTGGTATGCTGACAGCCCCATGTAGTGTTCCATTCTAGTTCATCAAGACAGTGGTATACTGACAGCCCCATGTAGTGTTGTGTTCCATTCTAGTTCATCAAGACAGTGGTGTACTGACAGCCCCATGTAGTGTTCCATTCTAGTTCATCAAGACAGTGGTATGCTGTCAGCCCCATGTAGTGTTCCATTCTAGGTCATCAAGACAGTGGTATACTGACAGCCCCATGAAGTGTTCCATTCTAGTTCATCAAGACAGTGGTATGCTGACAGCCCCATGTAGTGTTCCATTCTAGTTCATCAAGACAGTGGTATGCTGACAGCCCCATGTAGTGTTGTGTTCCATTCTAGTTCATCAAGACAGTGGTATGCTGACAACCCCATGTAGTGTTCCATTCTAGTTCATCAAGACAGTGGTATACTGACAGCCCCATGTAGTGTTGTGTTCCATTCTAGTTCATCAAGACAGTGGTATACTGACAGCCCCATGTAGTGTTGTGTTCCATTCTAGTTCATCAAGACAGTGGTATGCTGACAGCCCCATGTAGTGTTGTGTTCCATTCTAGTTCATCAAGACAGTGGTATACTGACAGCCCCATGTAGTGTTGTGTTCCATTCTAGTTCATCAAGACAGTGGTATACTGACAGCCCCATGTAGTGTTGTGTTCCATTCTAGTTCATCAAGACAGTGGTATACTGACAGCCCCATGTAGTGTTGTGTTCCATTCTAGTTCATCAAGACAGTGGTGTACTGACAGCCCCATGTAGTGTTCCATTCTAGTTCATCAAGACAGTGGTATGCTGACAGCCCCATGTAGTGTTCCATTCTACTTCATCAAGACAGTGGTATACTGACAGCCCCATGTAGTGTTGTGTTCCATTCTAGTTCATCAAGACAGTGGTATACTGTCAGCCCCATGTAGTGTTGTGTTCCATTCTAGTTCATCAAGACAGTGGTATACTGACAGCCCCATGTAGTGTTCCATTCTAGTTCATCAAGACAGTGGTATACTGACAGCCCCATATAGTGTTGTGTTCCATTCTAGTTCATCAAGACAGTGGTATACTGACAGCCCCATATAGTGTTGTGTTCCATTCTAGTTCATCAAGACAGTGGTATACTGACAGCCCCATGTAGTGTTGTGTTCCATTCTAGTTCATCAAGACAGTGGTATACTGTCAGCCCCATGTAGTGTTCCATTCTAGTTCATCAAGACAGTGGTATACTGACAGCCCCATATAGTGTTGTGTTCCATTCTAGTTCATCAAGACAGTGGTATACTGACAGCCCCATATAGTGTTGTGTTCCATTCTAGTTCATCAAGACAGTGGTATACTGACAGCCCCATGTAGTGTTGTGTTCCATTCTAGTTCATCAAGACAGTGGTATGCTGACAACCCCATGTAGTGTTCCATTCTAGTTCATCAAGACAGTGGTATACTGACAGCCCCATGTAGTGTTGTGTTCCATTCTAGTTCATCAAGACAGTGGTATACTGACAGCCCCATGTAGTGTTGTGTTCCATTCTAGTTCATCAAGACAGTGGTATACTGACAGCCCCATGTAGTGTTGTGTTCCATTCTAGTTCATCAAGACAGTGGTATACTGTCAGCCCCATGTAGTGTTCCATTCTAGTTCATCAAGACAGTGGTATACTGACAGCCCCATGTAGTGTTCCATTCTAGTTCATCAAGACAGTGGTATACTGACAGCCCCATGTAGTGTTGTGTTCCATTCTAGTTCATCAAGACAGTGGTATACTGACAGCCCCATGTAGTGTTCCATTCTAGTTCATCAAGACAGTGGTATACTGACAGCCCCATGTAGTGTTCCATTCTAGTTCATCAAGACAGTGGTATACTGACAGCCCCATGTAGTGTTGTGTTCCATTCTAGTTCATCAAGACAGTGGTATGCTGACAGCCCCATGTAGTGTTCCATTCTAGTTCATCAAGACAGTGGTATACTGACAGCCCCATGTAGTGTTGTGTTCCATTCTAGTTCATCAAGACAGTGGTGTACTGACAGCCCCATGTAGTGTTCCATTCTAGTTCATCAAGACAGTGGTATGCTGTCAGCCCCATGTAGTGTTCCATTCGAGGTCATCAAGACAGTGGTATACTGACAGCCCCATGTAGTGTTCCATTCTAGTTCATCAAGACAGTGGTATACTGACAGCCCCATGTAGTGTTCCATTCTAGTTCATCAAGACAGTGGTATACTGACAGCCCCATGTAGTGTTGTGTTCCATTCTAGTTCATCAAGACAGTGGTATGCTGACAGCCCCATGTAGTGTTCCATTCTAGTTCATGAAGACAGTGGTATACTGACAGCCCCATGTAGTGTTGTGTTCCATTCTAGTTCATCAAGACAGTGGTGTACTGACAGCCCCATGTAGTGTTCCATTCTAGTTCATCAAGACAGTGGTATGCTGTCAGCCCCATGTAGTGTTCCATTCTAGTTCATCAAGACAGTGGTATACTGACAGCCCCATGTAGTGTTGTGTTCCATTCTAGTTCATCAAGACAGTGGTATGCTGACAGCCCCATGTAGTGTTCCATTCTAGTTCATCAAGACAGTGGTATACTGACAGCCCCATGTAGTGTTGTGTTCCATTCTAGTTCATCAAGACAGTGGTATGCTGACAGCCCCATGTAGTGTTCCATTCTAGTTCATCAAGACAGTGGTATGCTGACAGCCCCATGTAGTGTTGTGTTCCATTCTAGTTCATCAAGACAGTGGTATACTGACAGCCCCATGTAGTGTTGTGTTCCATTCTAGTTCATCAAGACAGTGGTATACTGACAGCCCCATGTAGTGTTGTGTTCCATTCTAGTTCATCAAGACAGTGGTATGCTGACAGCCCCATGTAGTGTTGTGTTCCATTCTAGTTCATCAAGACAGTGGTATACTGACAGCCCCATGTAGTGTTGTGTTCCATTCTAGTTCATCAAGACAGTGGTATACTGACAGCCCCATGTAGTGTTCCATTCTAGTTCATCAAGACAGTGGTATACTGACAGCCCCATATAGTGTTGTGTTCCATTCTAGTTCATCAAGACAGTGGTATACTGACAGCCCCATGTAGTGTTCCATTCTAGTTCATCAAGACAGTGGTATACTGACAGCCCCATGTAGTGTTGTGTTCCATTCTAGTTCATCAAGACAGTGGTATACTGACAGCCCCATGTAGTGTTGTGTTCCATTCTAGTTCATCAAGACAGTGGTATACTGACAGCCCCATGTAGTGTTGTGTTCCATTCTAGTTCATCAAGACAGTGGTATACTGACAGCCCCATGTAGTGTTGTGTTCCATTCTAGTTCATCAAGACAGTGGTATGCTGACAGCCCCATGTAGTGTTGTGTTCCATTCTAGTTCATCAAGACAGTGGTATACTGACAGCCCCATGTAGTGTTCCATTCTAGTTCATCAAGACAGTGGTATACTGACAGCCCCATGTAGTGTTCCATTCTAGTTCATCAAGACAGTGGTGTACTGACAGCCCCATGTAGTGTTGTGTTCCATTCTAGTTCATCAAGACAGTGGTATACTGACAGCCCCATGTAGTGTTCCATTCTAGTTCATCAAGACAGTGGTATGCTGACAGCCCCATGTAGTGTTCCATTCTAGTTCATCAAGACAGTGGTATACAGACAGCCCCATGTAGTGTTCCATTCTAGTTCATCAAGACAGTGGTATACTGTCAGCCCCATGTAGTGTTCCATTCTAGTTCATCAAGACAGTGGTATGCTGACAACCCCATGTAGTGTTCCATTCTAGTTCATCAAGACAGTGGTATACTGTCAGCCCCATGTAGTGTTGTGTTCCATTCTAGTTCATCAAGACAGTGGTATACTGACAGCCCCATGTAGTGTTGTGTTCCATTCTAGTTCATCAAGACAGTGGTATACTGACAGCCCCATGTAGTGTTGTGTTCCATTCTAGTTCATCAAGACAGTGGTATACTGACAGCCCCATGTAGTGTTGTGTTCCATTCTAGTTCATCAAGACAGTGGTATACTGACAGCCCCATGTAGTGTTCCATTCTAGTTCATCAAGACAGTGGTATACTGTCAGCCCCATGTAGTGTTCCATTCTAGTTCATCAAGACAGTGGTGTACTGACAGCCCCATATAGTGTTGTGTTCCATTCTAGTTCATCAAGACAGTGGTATACTGTCAGCCCCATGTAGTGTTCCATTCTAGTTAATCAAGACAGTGGTATACTGACAGCCCCATGTAGTGTTGTGTTCCATTCTAGTTCATCAAGACAGTGGTATACTGTCAGCCCCATGTAGTGTTCCATTCTAGTTCATCAAGACAGTGGTATACTGTCAGCCCCATGTAGTGTTCCATTCTAGTTCATCAAGACAGTGGTATACTGACAGCCCCATGTAGTGTTGTGTTCCATTCTAGTTCATCAAGACAGTGGTATACTGACAGCCCCATGTAGTGTTGTGTTCCATTCTAGTTCATCAAGACAGTGGTATACTGACAGCCCCATGTAGTGTTCCATTCTAGTTCATCAAGACAGTGGTATACTGTCAGCCCCATGTAGTGTTCCATTCTAGTTCATCAAGACAGTGGTATGCTGACAGCCCCATGTAGTGTTCCATTCTAGTTCATCAAGACAGTGGTATACTGACAGCCCCATGTAGTGTAGTGTTCCATTCTAGTTCATCAAGACAGTGGTATACTGACAGCCCCATGTAGTGTTGTGTTCCATTCTAGTTCATCAAGACAGTGGTGTACTGACAGCCCCATGTAGTGTAGTGTTCCATTCTAGTTCATCAAGACAGTGGTATACTGTCAGCCCCATGTAGTGTTCCATTCTAGTTCATCAAGACAGTGGTATACTGACAGCCCCATGTAGTGTTCCATTCTAGTTCATCAAGACAGTGGTATACTGACAGCCCCATGTAGTGTAGTGTTCCATTCTAGTTCATCAAGACAGTGGTATACTGTCAGCCCCATGTAGTGTTGTGTTCCATTCTAGTTCATCAAGACAGTGGTATACTGACAGCCCCATGTAGTGTTGTGTTCCATTCTAGTTCATCAAGACAGTGGTGTACTGACAGCCCCATGTAGTGTTGTGTTCCATTCTAGTTCATCAAGACAGTGGTATACTGACAGCCCCATGTAGTGTTGTGTTCCATTCTAGTTCATCAAGACAGTGGTATGCTGACAGCCCCATGTAGTGTTGTGTTCCATTCTAGTTCATCAAGACAGTGGTATACTGACAGCCCCATGTAGTGTTGTGTTCCATTCTAGTTCATCAAGACAGTGGTATGCTGACAGCCCCATGTAGTGTTGTGTTCCATTCTAGTTCATCAAGACAGTGGTGTACTGACAGCCCCATGTTGTGTTCCATTCTAGTTCATCAAGACAGTGGTATACTGACAGCCCCATGTAGTGTTCCATTCTAGTTCATCAAGACAGTGGTATACTGACAGCCCCATGTAGTGTAGTGTTCCATTCTAGTTCATCAAGACAGTGGTGTACTGACAGCCCCATGTAGTGTTCCATTCTAGTTCATCAAGACAGTGGTATACTGTCAGCCCCATGTAGTGTTGTGTTCCAATCTAGTTCATCAAGACAGTGGTATACTGACAGCCCCATGTAGTGTAGTGTTCCAATCTAGTTCATCAAGACAGTGGTATACTGACAGCCCCATGTAGTGTTCCATTCTAGTTCATCAAGACAGTGGTATACTGACAGCCCCATGTTGTGTTCCATTCTAGTTCATCAAGACAGTGGTATACTGACAGCCCCATGTAGTGTTCCATTCTAGTTCATCAAGACAGTGGTATACTGTCAGCCCCATGTACTGTTCCATTCTAGTTCATCAAGACAGTGGTATACTGTCAGCCCCATGTAGTGTTCCATTCTAGTTCATCAAGACAGTGGTATGCTGACAGCCCCATGTAGTGTTCCATTCTAGTTCATCAAGACAGTGGTATACTGACAGCCCCATGTAGTGTTGTGTTCCATTCTAGTTCATCAAGACAGTGGTATAGTGACAGCCCCATGTAGTGTTCCATTCTAGTTCATCAAGACAGTGGTATACTGTCATCCCCATGTAGTGTTCCATTCTAGTTCATCAAGACAGTGGTATGCTCACAACCCCATGTAGTGTTCCATTCTAGTTCATCAAGACAGTGGTATACTGTCAGCCCCATGTAGTGTTCCATTCTAGTTCATCAAGACAGTGGTATGCTGACAACCCCATGTAGTGTTCCATTCTAGTTCATCAAGACAGTGGTATACTGACAGCCCCATGTAGTGTAGTGTTCCATTCTAGTTCATCAAGACAGTGGTATACTGACAGCCCCATGAAGTGTTGTGTTCCATTCTAGTTCATCAAGACAGTGGTGTACTGACAGCCCCATGTAGTGTTGTGTTCCATTCTAGTTCATCAAGACAGTGGTATACTGACAGCCTCATGTAGTGTTCCATTCTAGTTCATCAAGACAGTGGTATACTGACAGCCCCATGTAGTGTTCCATTCTAGTTCATCAAGACAGTGGTATACTGACAGCCTCATGTAGTGTTCCATTCTAGTTCATCAAGACAGTGGTATACTGACAGCCCCATGTAGTGTTGTGTTCCATTCTAGTTCATCAAGACAGTGGTGTACTGACAGCCCCATGTAGTGTAGTGTTCCATTCTAGTTCATCAAGACAGTGGTATACTGTCAGCCCCATGTAGTGTTCCATTCTAGTTCATCAAGACAGTGGTATACTGACAGCCCCATGTAGTGTTCCATTCTAGTTCATCAAGACAGTGGTATACTGACAGCCCCATGTAGTGTTGTGTTCCATTCTAGTTCATCAAGACAGTGGTATACTGACAGCCCCATGTAGTGTAGTGTTCCATTCTAGTTCATCAAGACAGTGGTATACTGTCAGCCCCATGTAGTGTTGTGTTCCATTCTAGTTCATCAAGACAGTGGTATACTGACAGCCCCATGTAGTGTTGTGTTCCATTCTAGTTCATCAAGACAGTGGTATACTGACAGCCCCATGTAGTGTTCCATTCTAGTTCATCAAGACAGTGGTATACTGACAGCCCCATGTAGTGTTCCATTCTAGTTCATCAAGACAGTGGTATACTGACAGCCCCATGTAGTGTTGTGTTCCATTCTAGTTCATCAAGACAGTGGTATGCTGACAGCCCCATGTAGTGTTCCATTCTAGTTCATCAAGACAGTGGTATACTGACAGCCCCATGTAGTGTTGTGTTCCATTCTAGTTCATCAAGACAGTGGTATACTGACAGCCCCATGTAGTGTTCCATTCTAGTTCATCAAGACAGTGGTATGCTGTCAGCCCCATGTAGTGTTCCATTCTAGGTCATCAAGACAGTGGTATACTGACAGCCCCATGAAGTGTTCCATTCTAGTTCATCAAGACAGTGGTATGCTGACAGCCCCATGTAGTGTTCCATTCTAGTTCATCAAGACAGTGGTATGCTGACAGCCCCATGTAGTGTTGTGTTCCATTCTAGTTCATCAAGACAGTGGTATGCTGACAACCCCATGTAGTGTTCCATTCTAGTTCATCAAGACAGTGGTATACTGACAGCCCCATGTAGTGTTGTGTTCCATTCTAGTTCATCAAGACAGTGGTATACTGACAGCCCCATGTAGTGTTGTGTTCCATTCTAGTTCATCAAGACAGTGGTATGCTGACAGCCCCATGTAGTGTTGTGTTCCATTCTAGTTCATCAAGACAGTGGTATACTGACAGCCCCATGTAGTGTTGTGTTCCATTCTAGTTCATCAAGACAGTGGTATACTGACAGCCCCATGTAGTGTTGTGTTCCATTCTAGTTCATCAAGACAGTGGTATACTGACAGCCCCATGTAGTGTTGTGTTCCATTCTAGTTCATCAAGACAGTGGTATACTGACAGCCCCATGTAGTGTTCCATTCTAGTTCATCAAGACAGTGGTATACTGACAGCCCCATATAGTGTTGTGTTCCATTCTAGTTCATCAAGACAGTGGTATGCTGACAGCCCCATGTAGTGTTGTGTTCCATTCTAGTTAATCAAGACAGTGGTATACTGACAGCCCCATGTAGTGTTGTGTTCCATTCTAGTTCATCAAGACAGTGGTGTACTGACAGCCCCATGTAGTGTTCCATTCTAGTTCATCAAGACAGTGGTATGCTGACAGCCCCATGTAGTGTTCCATTCTACTTCATCAAGACAGTGGTATACTGACAGCCCCATGTAGTGTTGTGTTCCATTCTAGTTCATCAAGACAGTGGTATACTGACAGCCCCATGTAGTGTTCCATTCTAGTTCATCAAGACAGTGGTATACTGACAGCCCCATATAGTGTTGTGTTCCATTCTAGTTCATCAAGACAGTGGTATACTGACAGCCCCATATAGTGTTGTGTTCCATTCTAGTTCATCAAGACAGTGGTATACTGACAGCCCCATGTAGTGTTGTGTTCCATTCTAGTTCATCAAGACAGTGGTATACTGTCAGCCCCATGTAGTGTTCCATTCTAGTTCATCAAGACAGTGGTATACTGACAGCCCCATATAGTGTTGTGTTCCATTCTAGTTCATCAAGACAGTGGTATACTGACAGCCCCATATAGTGTTGTGTTCCATTCTAGTTCATCAAGACAGTGGTATACTGACAGCCCCATGTAGTGTTGTGTTCCATTCTAGTTCATCAAGACAGTGGTATGCTGACAACCCCATGTAGTGTTCCATTCTAGTTCATCAAGACAGTGGTATACTGACAGCCCCATGTAGTGTTGTGTTCCATTCTAGTTCATCAAGACAGTGGTATACTGACAGCCCCATGTAGTGTTCCATTCTAGTTCATCAAGACAGTGGTATACTGACAGCCCCATGTAGTGTTCCATTCTAGTTCATCAAGACAGTGGTATACTGACAGCCCCATGTAGTGTTGTGTTCCATTCTAGTTCATCAAGACAGTGGTATGCTGACAGCCCCATGTAGTGTTCCATTCTAGTTCATCAAGACAGTGGTATACTGACAGCCCCATGTAGTGTTGTGTTCCATTCTAGTTCATCAAGACAGTGGTGTACTGACAGCCCCATGTAGTGTTCCATTCTAGTTCATCAAGACAGTGGTATGCTGACAGCCCCATGTAGTGTTCCATTCGAGGTCATCAAGTGGTATACTGACAGCCCCATGTAGTGTTCCATTCTAGTTCATCAAGACAGTGGTATACTGACAGCCCCATGTAGTGTTCCATTCTAGTTCATCAAGACAGTGGTATACTGACAGCCCCATGTAGTGTTGTGTTCCATTCTAGTTCATCAAGACAGTGGTATGCTGACAGCCCCATGTAGTGTTCCATTCTAGTTCATCAAGACAGTGGTATACTGACAGCCCCATGTAGTGTTGTGTTCCATTCTAGTTCATCAAGACAGTGGTGTACTGACAGCCCCATGTAGTGTTCCATTCTAGTTCATCAAGACAGTGGTTGCTGTCAGCCCCATTCCATTCTAGTTCATCAAGACAGTGGTATACTGACAGCCCCATGTAGTGTTGTGTTCCATTCTAGTTCATCAAGACAGTGGTATACTGACAGCCCCATGTAGTGTTCCATTCTAGTTCATCAAGACAGTGGTATACTGACAGCCCCATGTAGTGTTGTGTTCCATTCTAGTTCATCAAGACAGTGGTATGCTGACAGCCCCATGTAGTGTTCCATTCTAGTTCATCAAGACAGTGGTATGCTGACAGCCCCATGTAGTGTTGTGTTCCATTCTAGTTCATCAAGACAGTGGTATGCTGACAGCCCCATGTAGTGTTCCATTCTAGTTCATCAAGACAGTGGTATACTGACAGCCCCATGTAGTGTTGTGTTCCATTCTAGTTCATCAAGACAGTGGTATACTGACAGCCCCATGTAGTGTTGTGTTCCATTCTAGTTCATCAAGACAGTGGTATGCTGACAGCCCCATGTAGTGTTGTGTTCCATTCTAGTTCATCAAGACAGTGGTATACTGACAGCCCCATGTAGTGTTGTGTTCCATTCTAGTTCATCAAGACAGTGGTATGCTGACAGCCCCATGTAGTGTTGTGTTCCATTCTAGTTCATCAAGACAGTGGTATACTGACAGCCCCATGTAGTGTTCCATTCTAGTTCATCAAGACAGTGGTATACTGACAGCCCCATGTAGTGTTCCATTCTAGTTCATCAAGACAGTGGTGTACTGACAGCCCCATGTAGTGTTGTGTTCCATTCTAGTTCATCAAGACAGTGGTATACTGACAGCCCCATGTAGTGTTCCATTCTAGTTCATCAAGACAGTGGTATGTGACAGCCTTGTAGTGTTCCATTCTAGTTCATCAAGACAGTGGTATACTGACAGCCCCATGTAGTGTTCCATTCTAGTTCATCAAGACAGTGGTATACTGTCAGCCCCATTAGTGTTCCATTCTAGTTCATCAAGACAGTGGTATGCTGACAGCCCCATGTAGTGTTCCATTCTAGTTCATCAAGACAGTGGTATACTGACAGCCCCATGTAGTGTTGTGTTCCATTCTAGTTCATCAAGACAGTGGTATACTGACAGCCCCATGTAGTGTTGTGTTCCATTCTAGTTCATCAAGACAGTGGTATACTGACAGCCCCATGTAGTGTTGTGTTCCATTCTAGTTCATCAAGACAGTGGTATACTGACAGCCCCATGTAGTGTTGTGTTCCATTCTAGTTCATCAAGACAGTGGTATACTGACAGCCCCATGTAGTGTTCCATTCTAGTTCATCAAGACAGTGGTATACTGTCAGCCCCATGTAGTGTTCCATTCTAGTTCATCAAGACAGTGGTGTACTGACAGCCCCATATAGTGTTGTGTTCCATTCTAGTTCATCAAGACAGTGGTATACTGTCAGCCCCATGTAGTGTTCCATTCTAGTTCATCAAGACAGTGGTGTACTGACAGCCCCATGTAGTGTTCCATTCTAGTTCATCAAGACAGTGGTATACTGACAGCCCCATGTAGTGTTCCATTCTAGTTCATCAAGACAGTGGTATACTGACAGCCCCATGTAGTGTTCCATTCTAGTTCATTAAGACAGTGGTATGCTGACAGCCCCATGTAGTGTTGTGTTCCATTCTAGTTCATCAAGACAGTGGTATGCTGACAGCCCCATGTAGTGTTCCATTCTAGTTCATCAAGACAGTGGTATACTGACAGCCCCATGTAGTGTTCCATTCTAGTTCATCAAGACAGTGGTGTACTGACAGCCCCATGTAGTGTTGTGTTCCATTCTAGTTCATCAAGACAGTGGTATACTGTCAGCCCCATGTAGTGTTCCATTCTAGTTCATCAAGACAGTGGTGTACTGACAGCCCCATGTAGTGTCGTGTTCCATTCTACTTCATCAAGACAGTGGTATACTGACAGCCCCATGTAGTGTTCCATTCTAGTTCATCAAGACAGTGGTGTACTGACAGCCCCATGTAGTGTTGTGTTCCATTCTAGTTCATCAAGACAGTGGTATGCTGTCAGCCCCATGTAGTGTTCCATTCTAGTTCATCAAGACAGTGGTATACTGTCAGCCCCATATAGTGTTGTGTTCCATTCTAGTTCATCAAGACAGTGGTATGCTGTCAGCCCATGTAGTGTTGTGTTCCATTCTAGTTCATCAAGACAGTGGTATACTGACAGCCCCATGTAGTGTTCCATTCTAGTTCATCAAGACAGTGGTATACTGTCAGCCCCATGTAGTGTTGTGTTCCATTCTAGTTCATCAAGACAGTGGTATGCTGACAGCCCCATGTAGTGTTCCATTCTAGTTCATCAAGACAGTGGTGTACTGACAGCCCCATGTAGTGTTGTGTTCCATTCTAGTTCATCAAGACAGTGGTATACTGACAGCCCCATGTAGTGTTCCATTCTAGTTCATCAAGACAGTGGTATACTGACAGCCCCATGTAGTGTTCCATTCTAGTTCATCAAGACAGTGGTATGCTGACAGCCCCATGTAGTGTTCCATTCTAGTTCATCAAGACAGTGGTATACTGACAGCCCCATGTAGTGTTCCATTCTAGTTCATCAAGACAGTGGTATACTGACAGCCCCATGTAGTGTTGTGTTCCATTCTAGTTCATCAAGACAGTGGTATACTGACAGCCCCATGTAGTGTTCCATTCTAGTTCATCAAGACAGTGGTATACTGACAGCCCCATGTAGTGTAGTGTTCCATTCTAGTTCATCAAGACAGTGGTGTACTGACAGCCCCATGTAGTGTTCCATTCTAGTTCATCAAGACAGTGGTATACTGTCAGCCCCATGTAGTGTAGTGTTCCAATCTAGTTCATCAAGACAGTGGTGTACTGTCAGCCCCATGTAGTGTTGTGTTCCATTCTAGTTCATCAAGACAGTGGTATACTGACATCCCCATGTAGTGTTCCATTCTAGTTCATCAAGACAGTGGTATGCTGACAGCCCCATGTAGTGTTCCATTCTAGTTCATCAAGACAGTGGTATACTGACAGCCCCATGTAGTGTTGTGTTCCATTCTAGTTCATCAAGACAGTGGTATACTGACAGCCCCATGTAGTGTTGTGTTCCATTCTAGTTCATCAAGACAGTGGTATACTGACAGCCCCATGTAGTGTTCCATTCTAGTTCATCAAGACAGTGGTATACTGACAGCCCCATGTAGTGTAGTGTTCCATTCTAGTTCATCAAGACAGTGGTGTACTGACAGCCCCATGTAGTGTTCCATTCTAGTTCATCAAGACAGTGGTATACTGTCAGCCCCATGTAGTGTTGTGTTCCAATCTAGTTCATCAAGACAGTGGTATACTGACAGCCCCATGTAGTGTTGTGTTCCATTCTAGTTCATCAAGACAGTGGTATACTGACAGCCCCATGTAGTGTTGTGTTCCATTCTAGTTCATCAAGACAGTGGTATACTGTCAGCCCCATGTAGTGTTCCATTCTAGTTCATCAAGACAGTGGTATGCTGACAGCCCCATGTAGTGTTCCATTCTAGTTCATCAAGACAGTGGTATACTGACAGCCCCATGTAGTGTTGTGTTCCATTCTAGTTCATCAAGACAGTGGTATAGTGACAGCCCCATGTAGTGTTCCATTCTAGTTCATCAAGACAGTGGTATACTGTCATCCCCATGTAGTGTTCCATTCTAGTTCATCAAGACAGTGGTATGCTCAAAACCCCATGTAGTGTTCCATTCTAGTTCATCAAGACAGTGGTATACTGTCAGCCCCATGTAGTGTTCCATTCTAGTTCATCAAGACAGTGGTATGCTGACAACCCCATGTAGTGTTCCATTCTAGTTCATCAAGACAGTGGTATACTGACAGCCCCATGTAGTGTAGTGTTCCATTCTAGTTCATCAAGACAGTGGTATACTGACAGCCCCATGAAGTGTTGTGTTCCATTCTAGTTCATCAAGACAGTGGTGTACTGACAGCCCCATGTAGTGTTGTGTTCCATTCTAGTTCATCAAGACAGTGGTATACTGACAGCCTCATGTTGTGTTCCATTCTAGTTCATCAAGACAGTGGTGTATTGACAGCCCCATGTAGTGTTGTGTTCCATTCTAGTTCATCAAGACAGTGGTATACTGACAGCCCCATGTAGTGTTGTGTTCCATTCTAGTTCATCAAGACAGTGGTATACTGACAGCCCCATGTAGTGTTGTGTTCCATTCTAGTTCATCAAGACAGTGGTATACTGTCAGCCCCATGTAGTGTAGTGTTCCATTCTAGTTCATCAAGACAGTGGTATGCTGACAGCCCCATGTAGTGTTGTGTTCCATTCTAGTTCATCAAGACAGTGGTATACTGACAGCCCCATGTAGTGTTGTGTTCCATTCTAGTTCATCAAGACAGTGGTATACTGACAGCCCCATGTAGTGTTGTGTTCCATTCTAGTTCATCAAGACAGTGGTATGCTGACAGCCCCATGTGGTGTTGTGTTCCATTCTAGTTCATCAAGACAGTGGTATGCTGTCAGCCCCATGTAGTGTTGTGTTCCATTCTAGTTCATCAAGACAGTGGTATACTGACAGCCCCATGTTGTGTTGCATTCTAGTTCATCAAGACAGTGGTATACTGTCAGCCCCATAAAGTGTTGTGTTCCATTCTAGTTCATCAAGACAGTGGTGTACTGACAGCCCCATGTAGTGTTGTGTTCCATTCTAGTTCATCAAGACAGTGGTATACTGACAGCCCCATGTAGTGTTGTGTTCCATTCTAGTTCATCAAGACAGTGGTGTACTGACAGCCCCATGTAGTGTAGTGTTCCATTCTAGTTCATCAAGACAGTGGTATGCTGACAGCCCCATGTAGTGTTCCATTCTAGTTCATCAAGACAGTGGTATACTGTCAGCCCCATGTAGTGTTCCATTCTAGTTCATCAAGACAGTGGTATACTGACAGCCCCATGTAGTGTTCCATTCTAGTTCATCAAGACAGTGGTATACTGACAGCCCCATGTAGTGTTCCATTCTAGTTCATCAAGACAGTGGTATACTGTCAGCCCCATGTAGTGTTCCATTCTAGTTCATCAAGACAGTGGTATACTGACAGCCCCATGTAGTGTTGTGTTCCATTCTAGTTCATCAAGACAGTGGTATACTGACAGCCCCATGTAGTGTTCCATTCTAGTTCATCAAGACAGTGGTGTACTGTCAGCCCCATGTAGTGTTCCATTCTAGTTCATCAAGACAGTGGTATACTGACAGCCCCATGTAGTGTTCCATTCTAGTTCATCAATACAGTGGTGTACTGACAGCCCCATGTAGTGTTCCATTCTAGTTCATCAAGACAGTGGTATGCTGACAGCCCCATGTAGTGTTGTGTTCCATTCTAGTTCATCAAGACAGTGGTATACTGTCAGCCCCATGTAGTGTTCCATTCTAGTTCATCAAGACAGTGGTGTACTGACAGCCCCATGTAGTGTAGTGTTCCATTCTAGTTCATCAAGACAGTGGTATGCTGACAGCCCCATGTAGTGTTGTGTTCCATTCTAGTTCATCAAGACAGTGGTATACTGACAGCCCCATGTAGTGTTCCATTCTAGTTCATCAAGACAGTGGTATGCTGACAGCCCCATGTAGTGTTCCATTCTAGTTCATCAAGACAGTGGTATACTGACAGTCCCATGTAGTGTTGTGTTCCATTCTAGTTCATCAAGACAGTGGTATACTGACAGCCCCATGTAGTGTAGTGTTCCATTCTAGTTCATCAAGACAGTGGTATACTGACAGCCCCATGTAGTGTTGTGTTCCATTCTAGTTCATCAAGACAGTGGTATACTGACAGCCCCATGTAGTGTTCCATTCTAGTTCATCAAGACAGTGGTATACTGACAGCCCCATGTAGTGTTGTGTTCCATTCTAGTTCATCAAGACAGTGGTATACTGACAGCCCCATGTAGTGTTCCATTCTAGTTCATCAAGACAGTGGTATACTGACAGCCCCATGTAGTGTTGTGTTCCATTCTAGTTCATCAAGACAGTGGTATGCTGACAGCCCCATGTAGTGTTCCATTCTAGTTCATCAAGACAGTGGTATGCTGACAGCCCCATGTAGTGTTGTATTCCATTCTAGTTCATCAAGACAGTGGTATGCTGACAGCCCCATGTAGTGTTCCATTCTAGTTCATCAAGACAGTGATATACTGACAGCCCCATGTAGTGTTCCATTCTAGTTCATCAAGACAGTGGTGTACTGACAGCCCCATGTAGTGTTGTGTTCCATTCTAGTTCATCAAGACAGTGGTATGCTGACAGCCCCATGTAGTGTTCCATTCTAGTTCATCAAGACAGTGATATACTGACAGCCCCATGTAGTGTTCCATTCTAGTTCATCAAGACAGTGGTGTACTGACAGCCCCATGTAGTGTTGTGTTCCATTCTAGTTCATCAAGACAGTGGTATACTGACAGCCCCATGTAGTGTTCCATTCTAGTTCATCAAGACAGTGGTATGCTGACAGCCCCATGTAGTGTTCCATTCTAGTTCATCAAGACAGTGATATACTGACAGCCCCATGTAGTGTTCCATTCTAGTTCATCAAGACAGTGGTGTACTGACAGCCCCATGTAGTGTTCCATTCTAGTTCATCAAGACAGTGGTGTACTGACAGCCCCATGTAGTGTTGTGTTCCATTCTAGTTCATCAAGACAGTGGTATACTGACAGCCCCATGTAGTGTTCCATTCTAGTTCATCAAGACAGTGGTGTACTGACAGCCCCATGTAGTGTTGTGTTCCATTCTAGTTCATCAAGACAGTGGTATACTGACAGCCCCATGTAGTGTTCCATTCTAGTTCATCAAGACAGTGGTGTACTGACAGCCCCATGTAGTGTTCCATTCTAGTTCATCAAGACAGTGGTATACTGTCAGCCCCATGTAGTGTTCCATTCTAGTTCATCAAGACAGTGGTATACTGACAGCCCCATGTAGTGTTGTGTTCCATTCTAGTTCATCAAGACAGTGGTATACTGACAGCCCCATGTAGTGTTCCATTCTAGTTCATCAAGACAGTGGTGTACTGTCAGCCCCATGTAGTGTTCCATTCTAGTTCATCAAGACAGTGGTATACTGACAGCCCCATGTAGTGTTCCATTCTAGTTCATCAATACAGTGGTGTACTGACAGCCCCATGTAGTGTTCCATTCTAGTTCATCAAGACAGTGGTATGCTGACAGCCCCATGTAGTGTTGTGTTCCATTCTAGTTCATCAAGACAGTGGTATACTGTCAGCCCCATGTAGTGTTCCATTCTAGTTCATCAAGACAGTGGTGTACTGACAGCCCCATGTAGTGTAGTGTTCCATTCTAGTTCATCAAGACAGTGGTATGCTGACAGCCCCATGTAGTGTTGTGTTCCATTCTAGTTCATCAAGACAGTGGTATACTGACAGCCCCATGTAGTGTTCCATTCTAGTTCATCAAGACAGTGGTATGCTGACAGCCCCATGTAGTGTTCCATTCTAGTTCATCAAGACAGTGGTATACTGACAGTCCCATGTAGTGTTGTGTTCCATTCTAGTTCATCAAGACAGTGGTATACTGACAGCCCCATGTAGTGTAGTGTTCCATTCTAGTTCATCAAGACAGTGGTATACTGACAGCCCCATGTAGTGTTGTGTTCCATTCTAGTTCATCAAGACAGTGGTATACTGACAGCCCCATGTAGTGTTCCATTCTAGTTCATCAAGACAGTGGTATACTGACAGCCCCATGTAGTGTTGTGTTCCATTCTAGTTCATCAAGACAGTGGTATACTGACAGCCCCATGTAGTGTTCCATTCTAGTTCATCAAGACAGTGGTATACTGACAGCCCCATGTAGTGTTGTGTTCCATTCTAGTTCATCAAGACAGTGGTATGCTGACAGCCCCATGTAGTGTTCCATTCTAGTTCATCAAGACAGTGGTATGCTGACAGCCCCATGTAGTGTTGTATTCCATTCTAGTTCATCAAGACAGTGGTATGCTGACAGCCCCATGTAGTGTTCCATTCTAGTTCATCAAGACAGTGATATACTGACAGCCCCATGTAGTGTTCCATTCTAGTTCATCAAGACAGTGGTGTACTGACAGCCCCATGTAGTGTTGTGTTCCATTCTAGTTCATCAAGACAGTGGTATGCTGACAGCCCCATGTAGTGTTCCATTCTAGTTCATCAAGACAGTGATATACTGACAGCCCCATGTAGTGTTCCATTCTAGTTCATCAAGACAGTGGTGTACTGACAGCCCCATGTAGTGTTGTGTTCCATTCTAGTTCATCAAGACAGTGGTATACTGACAGCCCCATGTAGTGTTCCATTCTAGTTCATCAAGACAGTGGTATGCTGACAGCCCCATGTAGTGTTCCATTCTAGTTCATCAAGACAGTGATATACTGACAGCCCCATGTAGTGTTCCATTCTAGTTCATCAAGACAGTGGTGTACTGACAGCCCCATGTAGTGTTCCATTCTAGTTCATCAAGACAGTGGTGTACTGACAGCCCCATGTAGTGTTGTGTTCCATTCTAGTTCATCAAGACAGTGGTATACTGACAGCCCCATGTAGTGTTCCATTCTAGTTCATCAAGACAGTGGTGTACTGACAGCCCCATGTAGTGTTGTGTTCCATTCTAGTTCATCAAGACAGTGGTATACTGACAGCCCCATGTAGTGTTCCATTCTAGTTCATCAAGACAGTGGTGTACTGACAGCCCCATGTAGTGTTCCATTCTAGTTCATCAAGACAGTGGTATACTGACAGCCCCATGTAGTGTTCCATTCTAGTTCATCAAGACAGTGGTGTACTGACAGCCCCATGTAGTGTTGTGTTCCATTCTAGTTCATCAAGACAGTGGTGTACTGACAGCCCCATGTAGTGTTGTGTTCCATTCTAGTTCATCAAGACAGTGGTATACTGACAGCCCCATGTAGTGTTCCATTCTAGTTCATCAAGACAGTGGTATGCTGACAGCCCCATGTAGTGTTCCATTCTAGTTCATCAAGACAGTGGTATACTGACAGCCCCATGTAGTGTTCCATTCTAGTTCATCAAGACAGTGGTGTACTGACAGCCCCATGTAGTGTTCCATTCTAGTTCATCAAGACAGTGGTGTACTGACAGCCCCATGTAGTGTTGTGTTCCATTCTAGTTCATCAAGACAGTGGTATACTGACAGCCCCATGTAGTGTTCCATTCTAGTTCATCAAGACAGTGGTGTACTGACAGCCCCATGTAGTGTTGTGTTCCATTCTAGTTCATCAAGACAGTGGTATGCTGACAGCCCCATGTAGTGTTGTGTTCCATTCTAGTTCATCAAGACAGTGGTATGCTGACAGCCCCATGTAGTGTTGTGTTCCATTCTAGTTCATCAAGACAGTGGTATACTGTCAGCCCCATGTAGTGTTGTGTTCCATTCTAGTTCATCAAGACAGTGGTATACT
This sequence comes from Oncorhynchus masou masou, assembly GCF_036934945.1. Lineage (NCBI taxonomy): Eukaryota > Metazoa > Chordata > Actinopteri > Salmoniformes > Salmonidae > Oncorhynchus > Oncorhynchus masou. The sequence continues at coordinate 56,477 of NW_027012364.1, forward strand.
GACAGCCCCATGTAGTGTTCCATTCTAGTTCATCAAGACAGTGGTATACTGACAGCCCCATGTAGTGTTGTGTTCCATTCTAGTTCATCAAGACAGTGGTGTACTGACAGCCCCATGTAGTGTTCCATTCTAGTTCATCAAGACAGTGGTATACTGACAGCCCCATGTAGTGTTGTGTTCCATTCTAGTTCATCAAGACAGTGGTATACTGACAGCCCCATGTAGTGTAGTGTTCCATTCTAGTTCATCAAGACAGTGGTGTACTGACAGCCCCATGTAGTGTTCCATTCTAGTTCATCAAGACAGTGGTGTACTGACAGCCCCATGTAGTGTTCCATTCTAGTTCATCAAGACAGTGGTATACTGTCAGCCCCATGTAGTGTTGTGTTCCATTCTAGTTCATCAAGACAGTGGTGTACTGACAGCCCCATGTAGTGTTGTGTTCCATTCTAGTTCATCAAGACAGTGGTGTACTGACAGCCCCATGTAGTGTTGTGTTCCATTCTAGTTCATCAAGACAGTGGTGTACTGACAGCCCCATGTAGTGTTCCATTCTAGTTCATCAAGACAGTGGTATACTGTCAGCCCCATGTAGTGTTCCATTCTAGTTCATCAAGACAGTGGTGTACTGACAGCCCCATGTAGTGTTCCATTCTAGTTCATCAAGACAGTGGTATACTGACAGCCCCATGTAGTGTTGTGTTCCATTCTAGTTCATCAAGACTGTGTTATACTGACAGCCCCATGTAGTGTTCCATTCTAGTTCATCAAGACAGTGGTATACTGACAGCCCCATGTAGTGTTGTGTTCCATTCTAGTTCATCAAGACAGTGGTATACTGTCAGCCCCATGTAGTGTTGTGTTCCATTCTAGTTCATCAAGACAGTGGTATACTGTCAGCCCCATGTAGTGTTCCATTCTAGTTCATCAAGACAGTGGTATGCTGACAGCCCCATGTAGTGTTCCATTCTAGTTCATCAAGACAGTGGTATACTGACAGCCCCATGTAGTGTTGTGTTCCATTCTAGTTCATCAAGACAGTGGTATACTGTCAGCCCCATGTAGTGTTGTGTTCCATTCTAGTTCATCAAGACAGTGGTATGCTGACAGCCCCATGTAGTGTTGTGTTCCATTCTAGTTCATCAAGACAGTGGTATACTGACAGCCCCATGTAGTGTTGTGTTCCATTCTAGTTCATCAAGACAGTGGTATACTGACGGCCCCATGTAGTGTTCCATTCTAGTTCATCAAGACAGTGGTATGCTGACAGCCCCATGTAGTGTTCCATTCTAGTTCATCAAGACAGTGGTATACTGACAGCCCCATGTAGTGTTGTGTTCCATTCTAGTTCATCAAGACAGTGGTATACTGACAGCCCCATGTAGTGTTCCATTCTAGTTCATCAAGACAGTGGTATGCTGACAGCCCCATGTTGTGTTCCATTCTAGTTCATCAAGACAGTGGTATACTGACAGCCCCATGTAGTGTAGTGTTCCATTCTAGTTCATCAAGACAGTGGTATACTGACAGCCCCATGTAGTGTTCCATTCTAGTTCATCAAGACAGTGGTATACTGACAGCCCCATGTAGTGTTGTGTTCCATTCTAGTTCATCAAGACAGTGGTATACTGACAGCCCCATGTAGTGTTCCATTCTAGTTCATCAAGACAGTGGTATACTGACAGCCCCATGTAGTGTTCCATTCTAGTTCATCAAGACAGTGGTATACTGACAGCCCCATGTAGTGTTGTGTTCCATTCTAGTTCATCAAGACAGTGGTATACTGACAGCCCCATGTAGTGTAGTGTTCCATTCTAGTTCATCAAGACAGTGGTATACTGACAGCCCCATGTAGTGTTGTGTTCCATTCTAGTTCATCAAGACAGTGGTATACTGACAGCCCCATGTAGTGTAGTGTTCCATTCTAGTTCATCAAGACAGTGGTATACTGACAGCCCCATGTAGTGTAGTGTTCCATTCTAGTTCATCAAGACAGTGGTATACTGTCAGCCCCATGTTGTGTTCCATTCTAGTTCATCAAGACAGTGGTGTATTGACAGCCCCATGTAGTGTTGTGTTCCATTCTAGTTCATCAAGACAGTGGTATACTGACAGCCCCATGTAGTGTTGTGTTCCATTCTAGTTCATCAAGACAGTGGTATACTGACAGCCCCATGTAGTGTTGTGTTCCATTCTAGTTCATCAAGACAGTGGTATACTGTCAGCCCCATGTAGTGTAGTGTTCCATTCTAGTTCATCAAGACAGTGGTATGCTGACAGCCCCATGTAGTGTTGTGTTCCATTCTAGTTCATCAAGACAGTGGTATACTGACAGCCCCATGTAGTGTTGTGTTCCATTCTAGTTCATCAAGACAGTGGTATACTGACAGCCCCATGTAGTGTTGTGTTCCATTCTAGTTCATCAAGACAGTGGTATGCTGACAGCCCCATGTGGTGTTGTGTTCCATTCTAGTTCATCAAGACAGTGGTATGCTGTCAGCCCCATGTAGTGTTGTGTTCCATTCTAGTTCATCAAGACAGTGGTATACTGACAGCCCCATGTTGTGTTGCATTCTAGTTCATCAAGACAGTGGTATACTGTCAGCCCCATAAAGTGTTGTGTTCCATTCTAGTTCATCAAGACAGTGGTGTACTGACAGCCCCATGTAGTGTTGTGTTCCATTCTAGTTCATCAAGACAGTGGTATACTGACAGCCCCATGTAGTGTTGTGTTCCATTCTAGTTCATCAAGACAGTGGTGTACTGACAGCCCCATGTAGTGTAGTGTTCCATTCTAGTTCATCAAGACAGTGGTATGCTGACAGCCCCATGTAGTGTTCCATTCTAGTTCATCAAGACAGTGGTATACTGTCAGCCCCATGTAGTGTTCCATTCTAGTTCATCAAGACAGTGGTATACTGACAGCCCCATGTAGTGTTCCATTCTAGTTCATCAAGACAGTGGTATACTGACAGCCCCATGTAGTGTTCCATTCTAGTTCATCAAGACAGTGGTATACTGTCAGCCCCATGTAGTGTTCCATTCTAGTTCATCAAGACAGTGGTATACTGACAGCCCCATGTAGTGTTGTGTTCCATTCTAGTTCATCAAGACAGTGGTATACTGACAGCCCCATGTAGTGTTCCATTCTAGTTCATCAAGACAGTGGTGTACTGTCAGCCCCATGTAGTGTTCCATTCTAGTTCATCAAGACAGTGGTATACTGACAGCCCCATGTAGTGTTCCATTCTAGTTCATCAATACAGTGGTGTACTGACAGCCCCATGTAGTGTTCCATTCTAGTTCATCAAGACAGTGGTATGCTGACAGCCCCATGTAGTGTTGTGTTCCATTCTAGTTCATCAAGACAGTGGTATACTGTCAGCCCCATGTAGTGTTCCATTCTAGTTCATCAAGACAGTGGTGTACTGACAGCCCCATGTAGTGTAGTGTTCCATTCTAGTTCATCAAGACAGTGGTATGCTGACAGCCCCATGTAGTGTTGTGTTCCATTCTAGTTCATCAAGACAGTGGTATACTGACAGCCCCATGTAGTGTTCCAATCTAGTTCATCAAGACAGTGGTATGCTGACAGCCCCATGTAGTGTTCCATTCTAGTTCATCAAGACAGTGGTATACTGACAGTCCCATGTAGTGTTGTGTTCCATTCTAGTTCATCAAGACAGTGGTATACTGACAGCCCCATGTAGTGTAGTGTTCCATTCTAGTTCATCAAGACAGTGGTATACTGACAGCCCCATGTAGTGTTGTGTTCCATTCTAGTTCATCAAGACAGTGGTATACTGACAGCCCCATGTAGTGTTCCATTCTAGTTCATCAAGACAGTGGTATACTGACAGCCCCATGTAGTGTTGTGTTCCATTCTAGTTCATCAAGACAGTGGTATACTGACAGCCCCATGTAGTGTTCCATTCTAGTTCATCAAGACAGTGGTATACTGACAGCCCCATGTAGTGTTGTGTTCCATTCTAGTTCATCAAGACAGTGGTATGCTGACAGCCCCATGTAGTGTTCCATTCTAGTTCATCAAGACAGTGGTATGCTGACAGCCCCATGTAGTGTTGTATTCCATTCTAGTTCATCAAGACAGTGGTATGCTGACAGCCCCATGTAGTGTTCCATTCTAGTTCATCAAGACAGTGATATACTGACAGCCCCATGTAGTGTTCCATTCTAGTTCATCAAGACAGTGGTGTACTGACAGCCCCATGTAGTGTTGTGTTCCATTCTAGTTCATCAAGACAGTGGTATGCTGACAGCCCCATGTAGTGTTCCATTCTAGTTCATCAAGACAGTGATATACTGACAGCCCCATGTAGTGTTCCATTCTAGTTCATCAAGACAGTGGTGTACTGACAGCCCCATGTAGTGTTGTGTTCCATTCTAGTTCATCAAGACAGTGGTATACTGACAGCCCCATGTAGTGTTCCATTCTAGTTCATCAAGACAGTGGTATGCTGACAGCCCCATGTAGTGTTCCATTCTAGTTCATCAAGACAGTGATATACTGACAGCCCCATGTAGTGTTCCATTCTAGTTCATCAAGACAGTGGTGTACTGACAGCCCCATGTAGTGTTCCATTCTAGTTCATCAAGACAGTGGTGTACTGACAGCCCCATGTAGTGTTGTGTTCCATTCTAGTTCATCAAGACAGTGGTATACTGACAGCCCCATGTAGTGTTCCATTCTAGTTCATCAAGACAGTGGTGTACTGACAGCCCCATGTAGTGTTGTGTTCCATTCTAGTTCATCAAGACAGTGGTATACTGACAGCCCCATGTAGTGTTCCATTCTAGTTCATCAAGACAGTGGTGTACTGACAGCCCCATGTAGTGTTCCATTCTAGTTCATCAAGACAGTGGTATACTGACAGCCCCATGTAGTGTTCCATTCTAGTTCATCAAGACAGTGGTGTACTGACAGCCCCATGTAGTGTTGTGTTCCATTCTAGTTCATCAAGACAGTGGTGTACTGACAGCCCCATGTAGTGTTGTGTTCCATTCTAGTTCATCAAGACAGTGGTATACTGACAGCCCCATGTAGTGTTCCATTCTAGTTCATCAAGACAGTGGTATGCTGACAGCCCCATGTAGTGTTCCATTCTAGTTCATCAAGACAGTGGTATACTGACAGCCCCATGTAGTGTTCCATTCTAGTTCATCAAGACAGTGGTGTACTGACAGCCCCATGTAGTGTTCCATTCTAGTTCATCAAGACAGTGGTGTACTGACAGCCCCATGTAGTGTTGTGTTCCATTCTAGTTCATCAAGACAGTGGTATACTGACAGCCCCATGTAGTGTTCCATTCTAGTTCATCAAGACAGTGGTGTACTGACAGCCCCATGTAGTGTTGTGTTCCATTCTAGTTCATCAAGACAGTGGTATGCTGACAGCCCCATGTAGTGTTGTGTTCCATTCTAGTTCATCAAGACAGTGGTATGCTGACAGCCCCATGTAGTGTTGTGTTCCATTCTAGTTCATCAAGACAGTGGTATACTGTCAGCCCCATGTAGTGTTGTGTTCCATTCTAGTTCATCAAGACAGTGGTACACTGACAGCCCCATGTAGTGTTCCATTCTAGTTCATCAAGACAGTGGTATACTGACAGCCCCATGTAGTGTTGTGTTCCATTCTAGTTCATCAAGACAGTGGTGTACTGACAGCCCCATGTAGTGTTCCATTCTAGTTCATCAAGACAGTGGTGTACTGACAGCCCCATGTAGTGTTGTGTTCCATTCTAGTTCATCAAGACAGTGGTATACTGACAGCCCCATGTAGTGTAGTGTTCCATTCTAGTTCATCAAGACAGTGGTGTACTGACAGCCCCATGTAGTGTTGTGTTCCATTCTAGTTCATCAAGACAGTGGTATACTGACAGCCCCATGTAGTGTTGTGTTCCATTCTAGTTCATCAAGACAGTGGTATACTGACAGCCCCATGTAGTGTTGTGTTCCATTCTAGTTCATCAAGACAGTGGTATGCTGACAGCCCCATGTAGTGTTCCATTCTAGTTCATCAAGACAGTGGTATGCTGACAGCCCCATGTAGTGTTCCATTCTAGTTCATCAAGACAGTGGTATACTGACAGCCCCATGTAGTGTTGTGTTCCATTCTAGTTCATCAAGACAGTGGTATACTGACAGCCCCATGTAGTGTTGTGTTCCATTCTAGTTCATCAAGACAGTGGTGTACTGACAGCCCCATGTAGTGTTCCATTCTAGTTCATCAAGACAGTGGTGTACTGACAGCCCCATGTAGTGTTCCATTCTAGTTCATCAAGACAGTGGTATACTGACAGCCCCATGTAGTGTTGTGTTCCATTCTAGTTCATCAAGACAGTGGTATACTGACAGCCCCATGTAGTGTTCCATTCTAGTTCATCAAGACAGTGGTGTACTGACAGCCCCATGTAGTGTTCCATTCTAGTTCATCAAGACAGTGGTGTACTGACAGCCCCATGTAGTGTTCCATTCTAGTTCATCAAGACAGTGGTGTACTGACAGCCCCATGTAGTGTTCCATTCTAGTTCATCAAGACAGTGGTATACTGACAGCCCCATGTAGTGTTGTGTTCCATTCTAGTTCATCAAGACAGTGGTATACTGACAGCCCCATGTAGTGTTCCATTCTAGTTCATCAAGACAGTGGTGTACTGACAGCCCCATGTAGTGTTCCATTCTAGTTCATCAAGACAGTGGTGTACTGACAGCCCCATGTAGTGTTGTGTTCCATTCTAGTTCATCAAGACAGTGGTATACTGACAGCCCCATGTAGTGTTCCATTCTAGTTCATCAAGACAGTGGTATACTGACAGCCCCATGTAGTGTAGTGTTCCATTCTAGTTCATCAAGACAGTGGTGTACTGACAGCCCCATGTAGTGTAGTGTTCCATTCTAGTTCATCAAGACAGTGGTGTACTGACAGCCCCATGTAGTGTAGTGTTCCATTCTAGTTCATCAAGACAGTGGTATACTGACAGCCCCATGTAGTGTTCCATTCTAGTTCATCAAGACAGTGGTTTACTGACAGCCCCATGTAGTGTAGTGTTCCATTCTAGTTCATCAAGACAGTGGTGTACTGACAGCCCCATGTAGTGTAGTGTTCCATTCTAGTTCATCAAGACAGTGGTATGCTGACAGCCCCATGTAGTGTTGTGTTCCATTCTAGTTCATCAAGACAGTGGTGTACTGACAGCCCCATATAGTGTTGTGTTCCATTCTAGTTCATCAAGACAGTGGTATACTGACAGCCCCATGTAGTGTTGTGTTCCATTCTAGTTCATCAAGACAGTGGTATACTGACAGCCCCATGTAGTGTTCCATTCTAGTTCATCAAGACAGTGGTGTACTGTCAGCCCCATGTAGTGTTGTGTTCCATTCTAGTTCATCAAGACAGTGGTATGCTGACAGCCCCATGTAGTGTTGTGTTCCATTCTAGTTCATCAAGACAGTGGTATACTGACAGCCCCATGTAGTGTTGTGTTCCATTCTAGTTCATCAAGACAGTGGTGTACTGACAGCCCCATGTAGTGTTCCATTCTAGTTCATCAAGACAGTGGTATGCTGACAGCCCCATGTAGTGTTCCATTCTAGTTCATCAAGACAGTGGTACACTGACAGCCCCATGTAGTGTTCCATTCTAGTTCATCAAGACAGTGGTATACTGACAGCCCCATGTAGTGTTCCATTCTAGTTCATCAAGACAGTGGTGTACTGTCAGCCCCATGTAGTGTTGTGTTCCATTCTAGTTCATCAAGACAGTGGTGTACTGTCAGCCCCATGTAGTGTAGTGTTCCATTCTAGTTCATCAAGACAGTGGTGTACTGACAGCCCCATGTAGTGTAGTGTTCCATTCTAGTTCATCAAGACAGTGGTATGCTGACAGCCCCATGTAGTGTTCCATTCTAGTTCATCAAGACAGTGGTACACTGACAGCCCCATGTAGTGTTCCATTCTAGTTCATCAAGACAGTGGTATGCTGACAGCCCCATGTAGTGTTCCATTCTAGACAGGTGCTCCTTTGATGCTACTGCAGCTCAAGCTGATACACACACACACACACACACACACACACACACACACACACACACACACACACACACACACACACACACACACACTGATCTATGTTCTGTTTTGCATTGTAATGAAGGATATATGGGTTGTGTAACTGATCCTAGACCTGGTATTAGGGTTCTGTAATGAAGGACATATGGGTTGTGTAACTGATCCTAGACCTGGTATTAGGGTTCTCTAATGAAGGATATATGGGTTGTATAACTGATCCTAGACCTGGTATTAGGGGCCTGTAATGAAGGATATATGGGTTGTGTAACTGATCCTAGACCTGGTATTAGGGGCCTGTAATGAAGGATATATGGGTTGTATAACTGATCCTAGACCTGGTATTAGGGTTTTGTAATGAAGGATATATGGGTTGTGTAACTGATCCTAGACCTGGTATTAGGGGCCTGTAATGAAGGATATATGGGTTGTGTAACTGATCCTAGACCTGGTATTAGGGGCCTGTAATGAAGGATATATGGGTTGTATAACTGATCCTAGACCTGGTATTAGGGGCCTGTAATGAAGGATATATGGGTTGTGTAACTGATCCTAGACCTGGTATTAGGGTTTTGTAATGAAGGATATATGGGTTGTATAACTGATCCTAGACCTGGTATTAGGGTTTTGTAATGAAGGACATATGGGTTGTATAACTGATCCTAGACCTGGTATTAGGGGCCTGTAATGAAGGATATATGGGGTGTGTAACTGATCCTAGACCTGGTATTAGGGTTTTGTAATGAAGGATATATGGGGTGTATAACTGATCCTAGACCTGGTATTAGGGTTTTGTAATGAAGGATATATGGGGTGTGTAACTGATCCTAGACCTGGTATTAGGGGCCTGTAATGAAGGATATATGTGTTGTATAACTGATCCTAGACCTGGTATTAGGGCCTGTAATGAAGGACATATGGGTTGTGTAACTGATCCTAGACCTGGTATTAGGGGCCTGTAATGAAGGATATATGTGTTGTATAACTGATCCTAGACCTGGTATTAGGGGCCTGTAATGAAGGACATATGGGGTGTATAACTGATCCTAGACCTGGTATTAGGGTTTTGTAATGAAGGATATATGGGGTGTATAACTGATCCTAGACCTGGTATTAGGGGCCTGTAATGAAGGATATATGGGTTGTATAACTGATCCTAGACCTGGTATTAGGGTTTTGTAATGAAGGATATATGGGGTGTATAACTGATCCTAGACCTGGTATTAGGGTTTTGTAATGAAGGATATATGGGGTGTATAACTGATCCTAGACCTGGTATTAGGGGCCTGTAATGAAGGACATATGGGGTGTATAACTGATCCTAGACCTGGTATTAGGGTTTTGTAATGAAGGATATATGGGGTGTATAACTGATCCTAGACCTGGTATTAGGGGCCTGTAATGAAGGATATATGGGTTGTATAACTGATCCTAGACCTGGTATTAGGGGCCTGTAATGAAGGATATATGGGGTGTGTAACTGATCCTAGACCTGGTATTAGGGGCCTGTAATGAAGGATATATGGGTTGTGTAACTGATCCTAGACCTGGTATTAGGGGCCTGTAATGAAGGATATATGGGTTGTGTAACTGATCCTAGACCTGGTATTAGGGGCCTGTAATGAAGGATATATGGGGTGTGTAACTGATCCTAGACCTGGTATTAGGGGCCTGTAATGAAGGATATATGGGGTGTGTAACTGATCCTAGACCTGGTATTAGGGGCCTTTAATGAAGGACATATGGGTTGTATAACTGATCCTAGACCTGGTATTAGGAGCCTGTAATGAAGGATATATGGGTTGTGTAACTGATCCTAGACCTGGTATTAGGGGCCTGTAATGAAGGATATATGGGTTGTGTAACTGATCCTAGACCTGGTATTAGGGGCCTGTAATGAAGGACAGATGGGTTGTGTAACTGATCCTAGACCTGGTATTAGGAGCCTGTAATGAAGGATATATGTGTTGTATAACTGATCCTAGACCTGGTATTAGGAGCCTGTAATGAAGGATCTATGGGTTGTGTAACTGATCCTAGACCTGGTATTAGGGACCTGTAATGAAGGATATATGGGGTGTGTAACTGATCCTAGACCTGGTATTAGGGGCCTGTAATGAAGGATATATGGGTTGTGTAACTGATCCTAGACCTGGTATTAGGGGCCTGTAATGAAGGATCTATGTGTTGTATAACTGATCCTAGACCTGGTATTAGGAGCCTGTAATGAAGGATAGATGGGTTGTGTAACTGATCCTAGACCTGGTATTAGGAGCCTGTAATGAAGGATTGATGGGTTGTATAACTGATCCTAGACCTGGTATTAGGGGCCTTTAATGAAGGATTGATGGGTTGTGTAACTGATCCTAGACCTGGTATTAGGGGCCTTTAATGAAGGATATATGTGTTGTGTAACTGATCCTAGACCTGGTATTAGGAGCCTGTAATGAAGGATATATGGGTTGTGTAACTGATCCTAGACCTGGTATTAGGAGCCTGTAATGAAGGATATATGGGGTGTGTAACTGATCCTAGACCTGGTATTAGGGGCCTTTAATGAAGCATATATATGTTGTATAACTGATCCTAGACCTGGTATTAGGAGCCTGTAATGAAGGACATATGGGTTGTATAACTGATCCTAGACCTGGTATTAGGGAGCAACAAACTTCTACACTTCACACCCTAAATCCTCTCATCTCCCGTTGACTGCATCCTGGTTGGTCCACACATCAAGGGGCGGTTGGGCTGTGTTACCATAGAGACGAGGGGGAGGAGGGGCACTACAGTGTGTCAGAAGAACCATATGTGATTCTAATCAGAGGTGTTGTGAAATTATTATCAAAGAGTGTTTAATTAATGCAAGCTCGCCTGAATGAACAACATGAAAGGAGAATCCCTATAAACACACACACGCACACACACACACACACACACACACACACACACACACACACACACACACACACACACACACACACACACACACACACACACACACACACACACACACACACACACACACACACACACACACACAGACACACACACACATCTGAAGGGAGAGGATATGGGGTCCTTCATGTACACCACCAAAACATTCAAGCAAAGGATCACCTTATTGAACCAAGTTTAAACACTGAGGATGGATCATCTTATTGAACAGAGTTTAAACACTGAGGATGGATCACCTTATTGAACAGAGTTTAAACACTGAGGATGGATCACCTTATTGATCACCTTATTGAACAGAGTTTAAACACTGAGGATGGAACACCTTATTGAACAGAGTTTAAACACTGAGGATGGAACACCTTATTGAACAGAGTTTAAACACTGAGGATGGAACACCTTATTGAACAGAGTTTAAACACTGAGGATGGAACACATTATTGAACAGAGTTTAAACACTGAGGATGGAACACCTTATTGAACAGAGTTTAAAAACTGAGGATGGAACACCTTATTGAACAGAGTTTAAACACTGAGGATGGAACACCTTATTGAACAGAGTTTAAACACTGAGGAAGGATCACCTTATTGAACAGAGTTTAAACACTGAGGATGGAACACCTTATTGAACAGAGTTTAAACACTGAGGATGGAACACCTTATTGAACAGAGTTTAAACACTGAGGATGGATCACCTTATTGAACAGAGTTTAAACACTGAGGAAGGATCACCTTATTGAACAGAGTTTAAACACTGAGGATGGAACACCTTATTGAACAGAGTTTAAACACTGAGGATGGAACACCTTATTGAACAGAGTTTAAACACTGAGGATGGAACACCTTATTGAACAGAGTTTAAACACTGAGGATGGAACACATTATTGAACCAAGTTTAAACACGGAAGAAGGATCACCTTATTGAACACCTTATTGAACAGAGTTTAAACACTGAGGATGGAACACCTTATTGAACAGAGTTTAAACACGGAGGAAGGATCACCTTATTGAACAGAGTTTAAACACTGAGGATGGAACACCTTATTGAACAGAGTTTAAACACGGAGGAAGGATCACCTTATTGAACAGAGTTTAAACACTGAAGAAGGATCACCTTATTGAACACCTTATTGAACAGAGTTTAAACACTGAGGATGGAACACCTTATTGAACAGAGTTTAAACACGGAGGAAGGATCACCTTATTGAACAGAGTTTAAACACTGAGGATGGATCACCTTATTGAACCGAGTTCAAACACTGAGGATGGAACACCTCATTGAACAGAGTTTAAACACTGAGGATGGATCACCTTATTGAACAGAGTGTAAACACTGAGGATGGAACACATTATTGAACAGAGTTTAAACACTGAGGACGGAACACCTTATTGAACAGAGTTTAAACACAGAGGACGGAACACCTTATTGAATAGAGTTTAAACACTGAGGATGGAACACCTTATTGAACAGAGTTTAAACACTGAGGATGGAACACATTATTGAACAGAGTTTAAACACTGAGGATGGAACACCTTATTGAACAGAGTTTAAACACTGAGGATGGAACACATTATTGAACAGAGTTTAAACACTGAGGATGGAACACCTTATTGAACAGAGTTTAAAAACTGAGGATGGAACACCTTATTGAACAGAGTTTAAACACTGAGGATGGAACACCTTATTGAACAGAGTTTAAACACTGAGGAAGGATCACCTTATTGAACAGAGTTTAAACACTGAGGATGGAACACCTTATTGAACAGAGTTTAAACACTGAGGATGGAACACCTTATTGAACAGAGTTTAAACACTGAGGATGGATCACCTTATTGAACAGAGTTTAAACACTGAGGAAGGATCACCTTATTGAACAGAGTTTAAACACTGAGGATGGAACACCTTATTGAACAGAGTTTAAACACTGAGGATGGAACACCTTATTGAACAGAGTTTAAACACTGAGGATGGAACACCTTATTGAACAGAGTTTAAACACTGAGGATGGATCACCTTATTGAACAGAGTGTAAACACTGAGGATGGAACACCTCATTGAACAGAGTGTAAACACTGAGGATGGAACACATTATTGAACAGAGTTTAAACACTGAGGATGGATCACCTTATTGAACCGAGTTCAAACCCTGAGGACGGAACAACTTATTGAACAGAGTTTAAACACTGAGGATGGAACACCTTATTGAACAGAGTTTAAAAACTGAGGATGGAACACATTATTGAACAGAGTTTAAGCACTGAGGACGGAACACCTTATTGAACAGAGTTTAAACCCTGAGGATGGAACACCTCATTGAACAGAGTTTAAACACTGAGGATGGAACACCTTATTGAACAGAGTTTAAACACTGAGGATGGAACACCTCATTGAAAAGAGTTTAAACACTGAGGATGGAACACCTAATTACTACAATGTTACAGGCAACACTATCAATATAATAAGAATATACAGTGGGGCAAAAAAGCATTTAGTCAGCCACCAATTGTGCATGTTCTCCCACTTAAAAAGATGGGAGAGGCCTGTAATTTTCAACATAGATACACGTCAGTCATGTGTTCATACACACGGGTGGTCCCAGGAATCAAACCCACTATCCTGGCGTTGCGAGCTCTATGCTCTACCAGCTGAGCTTACAGAGGACCAGAGTGAGAAAGGTTTTCACTACACTGTTGAAGATAACAGAAACAGAAGCCTATTGTAGCTCTGTGGTGAATATGTCTGTGATTTGGCCTGTCACCACTCACATACTAGGTGGTGTGCATGTCTGTGTGTTGCGTGTGTGTGTTTGCCTGCACTTGAATGGATGTGAGAGGCAGGTGTCTATGTTAATGGTGGTGAGAGGCAGGTGTCTATGTTAATGTGTTCTCATATCTCCTTCATCCACTCTGCCATTCAACTGTCTCGTGAATAAAGAAAAGACACAGAGAGAAACAGAAAGAGAGAGGGATTGAGAGAGCAATGGGAGGAGGTTAGGAGAGAGAGAGAGAGGTTAGGAGAGTAGGAGAGAGGTTAGGAGAGAGATAGATAGAGAGAGAGAGAGAGAGAGAGAGAGAGAGAGAGGAGAGAGAGAGGTTAGGAGAGAGAGAGGGAGAGGTTAGGAGAGAGAGAGAGAGAGAGAGAGGAGGATAGGAGAGACAGAGAGAGAGAGAGAGAGAGAGAGAGAGAGAGAGAGAGAGAGAGAGAGAGAGAGAGAGAGAGAGAGAGGTTAGGAGAGGAGGAATTGAAGAGAAAAAAGTGTGTGTGTGTGTGTGTGTGTGTCAGTGGTGTGTATTCCTACCAAGGGAAGCCAGGCTTTCACCCCCCAAAATATTTTAAAATAATGTATCTTTAGTGTCTCTGCGTTTCTGAATTGTCCTTCAATTGGCAAGAAGCTGAATGTGTCTCACCGAAGAAAGAATCAGAGTGAGCGTAACAGCGCCCCTCTGTCTCTCTATGTGTAGACCATGTATCTGATGCTGTGTGGTCCAAAAGAGTATGACATTGTTGCCGACCTGTAGCATTGAAGCCAGCGAGCATTTAGCCTACGTTGATATATATATATATATATTATTAGTATTATTATTATTATTTTTTATTATTATTTTTTATATATATATATATTTTTATAATAGCCAATCAACGTTGAGCTCAACTGTGAATGGTCCTGGCGCACCCCAAAAAGAATGTCAAGGTAAACCATCTTGGATTTGGCTGCACTCAAATCACATCTAGAACATATGTCATTGACAGAAAATATTTGTGTTGTTGTCTTCTGGTGACAAGCTAACTAGCTAAAATAGGTCCTTTCTTTAAAGTAGCCATGGATGGAGATAGGGATTTGGACTTGTGGTTTACCTTAACTCTCCATACTGGCAAATGATTATAACTTTGATTCTGATTCAACCATTAATTCATACGTTGTTGTGCCCCTGGCCTGAGAGGATAGAAGTTTAAATATGTAGCTAAATGTAGAAGGCTAATGTTAACTAGCGAACGTTGTCCGTGTGAATAGAAATTAGGCTAGCGAGCAATTAGCATTTTAGCCAGGTAGCCTCAGACAACAAACAAGAAGCGTTTGTTCTTCATGACCTTCACACAGATGAATTCATGAACTTCTTGGACGAAAAGATCATGATCATTGGAAAGCAAATTACGTCTCTTTGAATCTGTGTATTTCTCCAGTGTAGTGAGTTCCTGGGTTCCTGCACAACACTGCCAGGACCTTCGGATCAAGGGAGACACTCAAGTTTTAAAAAAATCCTGTATCTGTGAAAATAGTCTTGGCCTCTCTACACCTTCAAGCTGCATACTGGACCCTATTCCAACTAAACTACTGAAAGAGCTGCTTCCTGTGTTTGGCCCTCCTATGTTGAACATAATAAACGGCTCTCTATCCACCGGATGTGTACCAAACTCACTAAAAGTGGCAGTAATAAAGCCTCTCTTGAAAAAGCCAAACCTTGACCCATACAAAACTAAAAAAGGAACAAGTTTATATCGAATCTTCCAATCCTCTCAACATTTTTTGAAAAAGTTGTTGCACAGCAACTCACTGCCTTCCTGAAGACAAACAATGTATACGAAAATGCTTCAGTCTGGTTTTAGACCCCATCATAGCACTGAGACGGCACTTGTGAAGGTGGTAAATTACATTTTAATGGCATCTGACCGAGGCTCTGCATCTGTCCTTGTGCTCCTAGACCTTAGTGCTGCTTTTGATACCATCGATCACCACATTCTTTTGGAGAGATTGGAAACCCAAATTGGTCTACATGGACAAGTTCTGGCCTGGTTTAGATCTTATCTGTCGGAAAGATAGCAGTTTGTCTCTGTGGATGGTTTGTCCTCGGCGTTACTCTGGACCCTGATCTCTCTTTTGACGAACATATCGAGAATATGTCAAGGGCAGCTTTTTCCATCTTTGTAACATTGCAAAAATTTTAAAAGTTCTGTCCGAAAATGACGCAGAAAAATATATCCATGCTTTTGTCACTTCTAGATTAGACTACTGCAATGCTTTACTTTCCGGCTACCAGGATAAAACACTAAATAAACTTCAGTTAGTGCTAAATATGGCTGCTAGAATCTGGACTAAAACACCAATATTATGATCATATTACTCCAGTGCTAGCCTCTCTACACTGGCTTCCTGTTAAGGCAAGGGCTGATTTCAAGGTTTTACTGCTAACCTACAAAGCATTACATGGGCTTGCTCCTACGTATCTTTCCGATTTGGTCCTGCCGTACATACCTACACGTACGCTACGGTCACAAGACGCAGGCCTCCTAATTGTCCCTAGAATTTCTAAGCAAACAGCTCTTAACAGAATGGCCTGCCTACCCATGTGAGAGACGCAGACTCGGTCTCGGCCTTTAAGTCTTTATTGAAGACTCATCTCTTCAGTAGGTCCTATGATTGAGTGTCGTCTGGGATGTGTATGTGAACAGAAGGACACTGGAGCGATGAAACGCCCTTGCTGTCTCTGCATGGCCGGTTCCCTCTCTCTCTCTCCACTGGGATTCTCTTTCATGCCCTTGCTGTCTCTGCATGGCCGGTTCCCTCTCTCTCTCTCCACTGGGATTCTCTTTCATGCCCCTGCTGTCTCTGCATGGCCGGTTCCCTCTCTCTCTCCACTGGGATTCTCTTTCATGCCCTTGCTGTCTCTGCATGGCCGGTTCCCTCTCTCTCTCTCCACTGGGATTCTCTTTCACGCCCTTGCTGTCTCTGCATGGCCGGTTCCCTCTCTCTCTCTCCACTGGGATTCTCTTTCACGCCCTTGCTGTCTCTGCATGGCCGGTTCCCTCTCTCTCTCTCCACTGGGATTCTCTTTCATGCCGTCCCTAGGATGGGTGTGTTACATCGTGCCAGGCTTTATTCCACTAAAACTCGACTTGAATGGGTTGAGTCACTGATGTTGCTCTTCCTGTCTGGCCTTGCGCCCCCCCCCTCAGGCTTGTGCAGTGGAGGAGACCTGCTGTCTCGACCTCTGAATGCTCGGCTATGAAAAGCTTTGTCATTATGGGGTAATATTGTGTAGATTTGATCAAGGGAAAAAACAACTATTGAATCCATTTTAGAATAAGGCTGTAATGTAAAACAGAAAGTTTAACAAGTCTGAATAGTTTCTGAATGCCCTGTATATCACTGTGTCAGGGCATGTGAACTAACAGGAGAAAACAAAGCAATTATCACAATACATGAGATTTTACCACAGATGCCGATTGGTGTTCAGCTGTAGACCAGTTGTCTCGTGATCTTGGTGTCTAGCTGTAGGCTAGTTGTCTAGTGATATTGGTGTCTAGCTGTAGGCTAGTTGTCTAGTGATATTGGTGTCTAGTGATACTGGTGTCTCGTGATATTGGTGTCGAGCTGTATGCTAGTTGTCTAGTGATATTGGTGTCTAGTGATATTGGTGTATAGCTATAGACTAGTTTTGTCTAGTGATATTGGTGTCTAGTGATGTTGGTGTCTTGCTATAGTCTAGTTGTCTAGTGATATTGGTGTCTAGCTGTAGGCTAGTTGTCTAGTGATATTGGTGTCTAGCTGTAGGCTAGTTGTCTAGTGATATTGGTGTCTAGTGGTATTGGTGTCTAGCTGTCGGCTAGTTGTCTAGTGATATTGGTGTCTAGTGATATTGGTGTATAGCTATAGACTAGTTGTCTAGTGATATTGGTGTCTAGTTGTCTAGTGATATTGGTGTCTAGCTGTAGGCTAGTTGTCTAGTGATATTGGTGTCTAGCTGTAGGCTAGTTGTCTAGTGATATTGGTGTATAGCTATAGACTAGTTGTCTAGTGATATTGGTGTCTAGTGGTATTGGTGTCTAGCTGTCGGCTAGTTGTCTAGTGATATTGGTGTCTAGTGATATTGGTGTATAGCTATAGACTAGTTGTCTAGTGATATTGGTGTCTAGTTGTCTAGTGATATTGGTGTCTAGCTGTAGGCTAGTTGTCTAGTGATATTGGTGTCTAGCTGTAGGCTAGTTGTCTAGTGATATTGGTGTCTAGCTGTCGGCTAGTTGTCTAGTGATATTGGTGTATAGCTATAGACTAGTTGTCTAGTGATATTGGTGTCTAGTGATATTGGTGTATAGCTATAGACTAGTTGTCTAGTGATATTGGTGTATAGCTATAGACTAGTTGTCTAGTGATATTGGTGTCTAGTGATATTGGTGTCTAGCTATAGACTAGTTGTCTAGTGATATTGGTGTCTAGTTGTCTAGTGATATTGGTGTCTAGCTGTCTAGTGATATTGGTGTCGAGTTGTCGTTTCATTTGGAAGTTTAAAAAAATATTTTATCACTGTAAAACATATTTACCACTCCATTTTAAACAAATAAGATAATGGTTAAATTAGCATTATTTAAGGGGGGCTGACGTGCAATTCACATCGTACATTCTTGCCTCCATGGATGGATTTATACTTTTCTGACCTGTCCCAAAAGCATTTGGCTTAGCTTGACGCGCATACAGTTAGGCACTACAGTTAATAAGCTTTACGCACTAATGCCAAATAGCCTAACATAATGAAATGAAAAACATCAATGTAGCCTATAGATCGATATAAATTGCACAAGAATGAGACAGTTATGGATTTTTAAGGTATTATTTGATCTTCATTTACCGCCCGCTCGCCACACACCCGCACTTCAACCAAACAATATTTAATGACCCGCCTTCTCCGCGGTTTGGACTGCGGGTTATGAGTCAACATGCGCATCACTAGTGTGTGTGTGTGTGTGTGTGTGTGTGTGTGTGTGTGTGTGTGAGTATTTGTGTGTGTATCACTTGAGCAAAAACTTATTTCCTCTCTCTCCTCATCCCTCCCCTTCCCTCTCAGTTCTCTACGTCTTCAGCCTCCTCTCTGTCTCTCTCTCTCCTCTTCTCTCTCCTCCCTCTCTCTTATCTCGCCCACCCTCGCTCCCTCCCGCCCAGTGTAAGGGCGTCCCTGGTTGGTTTCCATGGCTTGCCTTGCCGTAAAGTGAGGGAAAATGTCTGATTCCTGTCAGTGTTTCTATTCTTGATCCCGAACCAGGCGTTGTTCCGATATATCTCAAGAAGCATGGCTATTACAGCTATATACCTAGTTAAAAACCACGCTGGGATGTGCGGTGCTTCATCCAAGGGACTTTAACACGGGTAAGATGTCAAATATAGCCTAGTGTACAATGTAGTAAATCCGACGTAATAACGTTAGTGAGTATTCGGGTCGCTCGCTAACTTTATCTCACCAGGTACGTCCACTAAAAGCAGATGTGTAGATACATTGTTGCTATTATTTCCCGACAAAAATATAGCCAGCCAATAATTCATTTTTTTACGTTCTAACGTTCTTAGAACGTTGCCGATGTTGAAACAAAGTTGCGCCCTCGACGATCCAATGTTGTTGCCAGTTGCCACCCCGTCGATGTGTGTTGCTAGTTGGTACAAATTCCCTTGATGATGATGATGATGATGATGACTCAGTGACAGACAAGACACTGTAACATCTTCCTCACTCTAGCCTTTAGTTAGATGTTAGCTGGCCTGTTCCACAATGTAATCTGGCCAAATCAAAATCAAATCAAATGTATTTATATAGCCCTTCTTACATCAGCTGATGTCTCAAAAGTGCTGTACAGAAACCCGGCCTAAAACCCCAAACAGCAAGCAATGCAGGTGTAGAAGCACGGTGGCTCTGAAAACTCCCTAGAAAGGCCAGAACCTAGGAAGAAACCTAGAGAGGATCCAGGCTATGAGGGGTGGCCAGTCCTCTTCTGGTTGTGCCAGGTGGAGATTTTAACCTCTCCTGGGCCAGTCATTGACAGCCTCTGTCTGTAGAGCTTAAACTATGAATACAAGACGCTCATTCATGATATAGGCATGGAAGTCACAATACAAGACGTCTGTCTGTCTGTCTGTCTGTCTGTCTGTCTGTCTGTTTATTCATGATTTATAGGCCCTGTCTGTCTGTCTGTCTGTCTGTCTGTCTGTCTGTCTGTCTGTCTGTCTGTCTGTAGTGCCTAGTCTGTCCTGTCTGTCTGTCTGTCTGTCTGTCTGTCTGTCTGTCTGTTTATAGGTCTAGTCTAAACAAACCTAGTTTGTCTGTCTGTCTGTCTGTCTGTCTGTCTTTGTCTGTCTGTCTTTCTGTCTGTCTCTGTCTGTCTGTCTGTCTGTCTGTCTGTCTGTCTGTCTGTAGGCCTAGTCTGTCTGTCTGTCTGTCTGTCTGTCTGTCTGTCTAGGTCTAGTCTAAACAAACCTAGTGTCTGTCTGTCTGTCTGGTCTAGTCTAAACAAACCTAGTTTGTCTGTCTGTCTGTCTGTCTGTCTGTTTATAGGTCTAGTCTAAACAAACCTGGTCTGTCTGTCTGTCTGTCTGTCTGTCTGTCAGTTTATAGGCCCTGTCTGTCTGTCTGTCTATAGGCCTAGTCTGTCTGTCTGTCTGTCTGTCTGTCTATAGACCCTGTCTGTCTGTCTGTAGTCCTTGTCTGTCTGTCTGTCTGTCTGTCTGTCTGTTTATAGGTCTAGTCTAAACAAACCTAGTCTGTCTGTCTGTCTGTCTGTCTGTCTGTCTGTCTGTCTGTCTGTCTGTCTGTTTATAGGCCCTGTCTGTCTGTCTGTCTATAGGCCTTGTCTGTCTGTCAGTTTATATATAGGCCCTGTCTGTCTGTCTGTCTGTCTGTCTGTCTGTCTGTCTGTCTGTCTGTCTGTCTGTCTGTCTGTCTGTCTGTAGTCTGTCTGTCTGTCTGTCTGTCTGTCTGTCTGTCTGTCTGTCTGTCTGTCTGTCTGTTTATAGGTCTAGTCTAAACAAACCTAGTTGTCTGTCTGTCTGTCTGTCTGTCTGTCTTTCTATCTTTCTGTCTGTCTGTCTGTCTGTCTGTCTGTCTGTCTGTCTGTCTGTCTGTCTGTCTGTCTGTCTGTCTGTTTATAGGTCTAGTCTAAACTGTCTGTCTGTCTGTCTGTCTGTCTGTCTGTCTGTCTGTCTGTTTATAGGTCTAGTCTAAACAAACCTGGTCTGTCTGTCTGTCTGTCTGTCTGTCTGTCTGTCTGTCTGTCTGTCTGTCTGTCTGTCAGTTTATAGGCCCTGTCTGTCTGTCTGTCTGTCTATAGGCCTAGTCTGTCCTCTGTCTGTCTGTCTGTCTGTCTGTCTGTCTGTCTTGTCTGTCTGTCTGTCTGTCTGTCTGTCTGTTTATAGGTCTAGTCTAAACAAACCTAGTCTGTCTGTCTGTCTGTCTGTCTGTCTGTCTGTCTGTCTGTCTGTCTGTAGGCCTAGTCTGTCTGTCTGTCTGTCTGTCTGTCTGTCTGTCTGTCTGTCTGTCTGTCTGTCTGTTTATAGGTCTAGTCTAAACAAACCTAGTTTGTCTGTCTGTCTGTCTGTCTGTCTGTCTGTCTGTCTGTCTGTCTGTCTGTCTGTCTTTCTATCTTTCTGTCTGTCTGTCTGTCTGTCTGTCTGTCTGTCTGTCTGTCTGTCTGTCTGTCTGTCTGTCTGTTTATAGGTCTAGTCTAAACTGTCCTAGTCTGTCTGTCTGTCTGTCTGTCTGTCTGTCTGTCTGTCTGTTTATAGGCCCTGTCTGTCTGTCTGTCTATAGGCCTAGTCTAAACAAACCTAGTCTGTCTGTCTGTCTGTCTGTCTGTCTGTCTGTCTGTCTGTCTGTCTGTCTGTCTGTCTGTCTGTTTATAGGTCTAGTCTAAACAAACCTAGTCTGTCTGTCTGTCTGTCTGTCTGTCTGTCTGTCTGTCTGTCTGTCTGTCTGTCTGTCTGTCTGTCTGTCTGTCTGTCGGGCCTAGTCTAAACTAACCCAGTCTGTCTGTGTGTCTCCTGTCTCCAGGTGTCCACCCTCCCTATCAGAGCCATGTCACTGGGCAGCAGGGGAAGCAGTAGCAGCAGCGGAGGTAGAGGTGTCCACCTCCCAGTGGAGGTGTGGCGAGTGGTCCTGGCCTACCTCCCCCTCCCAGAGCTGGGCCGTTGCAGCCTGGTGTGCAGGGCCTGGAGAGAGCTGATCCTCTCCCTGGATAACACCCGTTGGAGACAGCTCTGCCTGGGCCTGCCCGAGTGTCCTCGACACCCCAACTGGCCCAGGTACTAAAGTGGAGACGGACGTTCTCTGAACAACGAAAGGTTCTCGTTGACATTCTCTAACCCCCGTGTGTCTGTCTGTGTCCCCCCCCCCTCCCAGTCGGCCCCACCTGGAGCCCTCATCCTGGAGAGAAGCCCTGAGGCAGCACGCCATCGCCAGCCGTACCTGGTCCCGTCACGCCCACCCTGAGCTCCAGCCCTCCGCCTGCCTCCACCTGTTCCGCCGGAGGAAGGAGAGGAGGGTGTGGCAGGTGGGGTCGGGGCTGGAGCTGGAGACGCTGAGGGGGGCGTTGGGGGTCGCTGGCTCGTACGACCGGGTGGTGCTGCACCCCGGGGTGTATGAGGAGCAGGCAGAGTTGGTGCTGAAGGTGACTTGACTGATTGGCTGCTGTTGTCTTGATGACATAATGTCTAGTTAAAGGTGACTTACTGATTGGCTGCTGTTGTCTTGATGACATAATGTCTAGTTAAAGGTGACTTACTGATTGGCTGCTGTTGTCTTGATGACATAATGTCTAGTTAAAGGTGACTTACTGATTGGCTGCTGTTGTCTTGATGACATAATGTCTAGTTAAAGGTGACTTACTGATTGGCTGCTGTTGTCTTGATGACATAATGTCTAGTTAAAGGTGACTTACTGATTGGCTGCTGTTGTCTTGATGACATAATGTCTAGTTAAAGGTGACTTACTGATTGGCTGCTGTTGTCTTGATGACATAATGTCTAGTTAAAGGTGACTTACTGATTGGCTGCTGTTGTCTTGATGACATAATGTCTAGTTAAAGGTGACTTACTGATTGGCTGCTGTTGTCTTGATGACATAATGTCTAGTTAAAGGTGACTTACTGATTGGCTGACCTTAATATCTGTTAGTATCTGTTAGTATCTGTTAATATCTGTTAGTATATTAGTATCTGTTAATATCTGTTAGTATCTGTTAGTATCTGTTAGTATCTGTTAATATCTGTTAGTATCTGTTAGTATCTGTTAATATCTGTTAGTATCTGTTAGTATCTGTTAGTATCTGTTAATATCTGTTAGTATCTGTTAGTATCTGTTAGTATCTGTTAATATCTGTTAATATCTGTTAATATCTGTTAGTATCTGTTAATATCTGTTAGTATCTGTTAGTATCTGTTAGTATCTGTTAGTACCTGTTAGTATCTGTTAGTACCTGTTAGTATCTGTTAGTATCTGTTAATATCTGTTAGTATCTGTTAGTATATTAGTACCTTAATGCCAGTTAGTATATGTTAGTGTCTGTTAGTATCTGTTAATATCTGTTAATATATTAGTACCTTAATGCCAGTTAGTATATGTTAGTGTCTGTTAATATCTGTTAATATCTGTTAGTATCTGTTAATATATTAGTACATTAATATCTGTTAGTATCTGTTAATATATTAGTATCTTAATGTCTGTTAGTGTCTGTTAATATCTGTTAGTATATGTTAGTGTCTGTTAATATCTGTTAGTATCTGTTAATATCTGTTATTATCTTTTAGTATATGTTAGTGTCTGTTAATGCCTGTTAGTATCTGTTAATATCTGTTAATATCTCTTAGTATATGTTAGTATCTGTTAATATCTGTTATTATCTTTTAGTATATGTTAGTGTCTGTTTTTGCCTGTTAGTATCTGTTAATATCTGTTAGTATCTGTTAATATCTGTTAGTATCTGTTAGTATATGTTAGTGTCTGTTAGTATCTGTTAGTATCTGTTAATATCTGTTAATATATTAGTACATTAATATCTGTTAGTATCTGTTAATATATTAGTATCTTAATGTCTGTTAGTGTCTGTTAATATCTGCTAATATATTAGTACATTAATATATGTTAGTATCTGTTAATATATTAGTATCTTAATGTCTGTTAGTGTCTGTCAATATCTGTTAGTATCTGTTAATATCTGTTAATATCTGTTAGTATCTGTTAATATCTGTTAGTATCTGTTAGTATCTGTTAATATCTGTTAATATCTGTTAGTATCTGTTAATATCTGTCAGTATCTGTTAATATTTGTTAATGCCCATTAGTATATGTTAGTATCTGTTAATATATTAGTACATTAATATCTGTTAGTATCTGTTAATATATTAGTATCTTAATGTCTGTTAGTGTCTGTTAATATCTGTTAATATATTAGTATCTTAATGTCTGTTAGTGTCTGTTAGTATCTGTTAATATATTAGTACCTTAATGTCTGTTAGTATCTGTTAATATCTGTTAGTATATGTTAGTGTCTGTTAATATCTGTTAGTATCTGTTAATATCTGTTATTATCTTTTAGTATATGTTAGTGTCTGTTAATGCCTGTTAGTATCTGTTAATATCTGTTAATATCTGTTAGTATATGTTAGTATCTGTTAATATCTGTTATTATCTTTTAGTATATGTTAGTGTCTGTTAATGCCTGTTAGTATCTGTTAATATCTGTTAGTATCTGTTAATATCTGTTAGTATATGTTAGTGTCTGTTAATATCTGTTAATATCTGTTAATATCTGTTAGTATCTGTTCATATCTGTTAATATCTGTTAGTATATGTTAGTGTCTGTTAATATCTGTTAATATCTGTTAATATCTGTTAGTATATGTTAGTATCGGTTAATATCTGTTATTATCTTTTAGTATATGTTAGTGTCTGTTAATGCCTGTTAGTATCTGTTAATATCTGTTAGTATCTGTTAATATATGTTAGTATCTGTTAATGCCTGTTAGTATCTGTTAATATCTGTTAGTATCTGTTAATATCTGTTAGTACTTGTTAGTATCTGTTAGTATCTGTTAATATCTGTTAGTATATGTTACTATCTGTTAATATCTGTTAGTATCTGTTAATATATTAGTATCTGTTAATATCTTTTAGTATCATGTATTGTAATAAGATCTGCAATTTGATAAATGAAAATATTGACCTTTGACCCTGCCAGGTGCCTGTGGAGGTGGTGGGGTTAGGGAGGCTGGGGGACGTGGCTCTCCTGGTCAGTCTGGAGCAGCAGTGTCCCACAGCCAGGCTGTCCAACCTGGTCTTCATGCCTGCATGGTTCTCCACCGTTGTATACAAGGTACATCCAATCAGATCACATTTATAAAACCCTTTTACAACAGTGCATGTGACAGTGCCTCTCCCTCCTCCCTACCCTCCCTCCTCCCTCTCCCTCCTCCCTACCCTCTACCTCCTCCCTCTCCCTCCCTCCTGCCCTCTCCCTCCTCCTTCTGCCCTCTCCCTCCTCCTTCTGCCCTCTACATCCTCCCTCCTCCTCCTGCCCTCTACCTCCTCACTCCTCCTCCTGCCCTCTACCCCCTCTCCTGCCCTCTACCTCCTTGCTCTTCCTCCTGCCTTCTACCTCCTCCTTTCTCCTCCTGCCTTCTACCTCCTCCTTCCTCCTCCTCCCCTCTACCTCCTCCCTCCTCCTCCTGCCCTCTACCCCCCCCTCCTGCCTCTACCTCCTCCCTCCTCCTCCTGCCCTCTACCTCCTCCCTCTCCCTCCTGCCCCTCTACCTCCTCCCTCTCCCTCCTGCCCTCTACATCCTCCTCCCTCCTCCTGCCCTCTACCTCCTCCTTCCTCCTCCTGCCCTCTACCTCCTCCCTCCTCCTCCTGCCCTCTACCCCCCCCCTCCTGCCCTCTACCGCCTCCCTCCTCCTGCCCTCTACCTCCCTCCCCCTCCGCCTGCCCTCTACCCCACCCTCCTGCCCTCTACCTCCTCCTTCCTCCTCCTGCCCTCCACCTCCTCCCTCCTCCCCCCCTCCTCCTCCTTCCTCCTCCTCCTGCCCTCTACCTCCTCCCTCCTCCTTCCCTCTACCTCCTCCCTCCTCCTGCCCTCTACCTCCTCCTTCCTCCTCCTGCCCTCCACCTCCTCCCTCCTCCTGCCCCTCTACCTCCTCCTTCCTCCTCCTGCCCCCCTACCTCCTCCCTCCCTCCTTCCCTCTACCTCCTCCCTCCTCCTGCCCTCTTCTCCTCCTTCCTCCTCCTGCCCTCTACCTCCTCCCTCCTCCTGCCCCTCTACCCCCCCCTCCTGCCCTCTACCTCCTCCTCCCTCCTCCTGCCCTCTACCTCCTCCCTCCTCCTCCCACCTCCTGCCCTCTACCTCCTCCCTCCTCCTGCCCTCTACCTCCTCCCTCCTCCTGCCCTCTACCTCCTCCCTCCTCCTGCCCTCTACCTCTTCCCTCTCCTCCTGCCCTCTACCTCCTCACTCTCCCTCCTGCCCTCTACCTCCCTCACTCTCCCTCCTGCCCTCTACCTCCTCCCTCTCCCTCCTACCCTCTACTTCCTCCTGCCCTCTACCTCCTACCCTCTACCTCCTCCCTCCTCCTCCTGCCCTCTACCTCCTCCCTCCTCCTCCTACCCCCTACCTCCTCCTCTCCTCCTCCTGCCCTCTACCTCTTCCCTCTCCTCCTGCCCTCTACCTCCTCACTCTCCCTCCTGCCCTCTACCTCCTCCCTCCCCCTCCTGCCCTCTTCCTCCTCCTGCCCCTCTACCTCCTCCCTCCTCCTTCCCTCTACCTCCTCCCTCCTGCCCTGCCCTCTACCTCCTCCTTCCTCCTCCTGCCCTCCACCTCCTCCCTCCTCCTTCCCCTCTACCTCCTCCCTCCTCCTGCCCTCTACCTCCTCCCTCCTCCTCCTGCCCTCTACCTCCTACCCTCTACCTCCTCCCTCCTCCTGCCCTCTACCTCCTCCCTCCTCCTGCCCTCTACCTCCTCCCTTCCTCCTCCTGCCCTCTACCTCCTCCCTCCTCCCTGCCCTCTACCCCCCCCTCCTGCCCTCTACTCCTCCCTCCTCCTGCCCTCTACCTCCTCCCTCCTCCTCCCACCTCCTGCCCTCTACCTCCTCCCTCCTCCTGCCCTCTACCTCCTCCCTCCTCCTCCTGCCCTCCACCTCCTCCCTCCTCCTGCCCTCTACCTCCTCCTTCCTCCTCCTGCCCTCTACCTCCTCCCTCCTCCTTCCCCTCTACCTCCTCCCTCCTCCTGCCCTCTACCTCCTCCTTCCTCCTCCTCCTGCCCTCTACCTCCTCCCTCCTCCTGCCCTCTACCCCCCCCCTCCTGCCCTCTACCTCCTCCCTCCTCCTGCCCTCTACCTCCTCCCTCCTCCTCCCACCTCCTGCCCTCTACCTCCTCCCTCCTCCTGCCCTCTACCTCCTCCCTCTCCTCCTGCCCTCTACCTCCTCACTCTCCCTCCTGCCCTCTACCTCCTCACTCTCCCTCCTGCCCTCTACCTCCTCCCTCTCCCTCCTACCCTCTACTTCCTCCTGCCCTCTACCTCCTACCCTCTACCTCCTCCCTCCTCCTCCTGCCCTCTACCTCCTCCCTCCTCCTCCTACCCTCTACCTCCTCCCTCCTCCTCCTGCCCTCTACCTCTTCCCTCTCCTCCTGCCCTCTACCTCCTCCCTCCTCCTCCTGCCCCCTACCTCTTCCCTCTCCTCCTGCCCTCTACCTCCCTCACTCTCCCTCCTGCCCTCTACCTCCTCCCTCCCCCTCCTGCCCTCTACCTCCTCCCTCTCCCTCCTACCCTCTACCCCTCCTGCCCTCTACCTCCTCACTCTCCCTCCTGCCCTCTACCTCCTCCCCCTCCTCCTGCCCTCTACCTCCTCCTTCCTCCTCCTGCCCTCCTCTACCTCCTCCCTCCCCCTCCTGCCCTCTACCTCCTCCCTCTCCCTCCTACCCTCTACTCCCTCCTGCCCTCTACCTCCTCCCTCCTCCTCCTGCCCTCTACCTCCTCCCTCCTCCTCCTGCCCTTTACCTCCTCCCTCCTCCTCCTGCCCTCTACCTCCTACCCTCTACCTCCTCCCTCCTCCTCCTGCCCCTACCTCCTCCCTCCTCCTCCTGCCCTCTACCTCCTCCCTCCTCCTCCTGCCCTCTACCTCCTCCCTCTCCTCCTGCCCTCTACCTCCTCACTCTCCTCCCTCCCTCCCCCTCCTGCCCTCTACCTCCTCCCTCTCCCTCCGACCCTCTACTCCCTCCTGCCCTCTACCTCCTCCCTCCCCCCTGCCCTCTACCTCCCTCCCTCCCCCTCCTGCCCTCTACCTCCTCCCTCTCTCCCTCCTACCCTCTACTCCCTCCTGCCCTCCACCTCCTGCCCTCTACCTCCTCCCTCTCTCTCCTACCCTCTACCTCCTACCCTCTACTCCCTCCTGCCCTCTACCTTCTCCCTCTCTCTCCTACCCTCTACCTCTACTCCCTCCTGCCCTCTACCTCCTCCCCTCTACCTCCTGCCCTCCTCCTCCTACCCTCTACCTCCTACCCTCTACCTCCTCCCTCCCCCTCCTGCCCGCTACCTCCTCCCTCTCCCTCCTACCCTCTACTCCCTCCTGCCCTCCACCTCCTGCCCTCTACCTCCTCCCTCTCTCTCCTACCCTCTACCTCCTTCCTCTCCCTCCTACCCTCTACTCCCTCCTGCCCTCTACCTTCTCCCTCTCTCTCCTACCCTCTACCTCTACTCCCTCCTGCCCTCCACCTCCTGCCCTCTACATCCTCCTGCCCTCTACCTCCTCCCTCTCTCTCCTACCCTCTACCTCCTCCCTCTCCCTCCTACCCTCTACTCCCTCCTGCCCTCTATCTCATACCCTACCTCCTCCCTCCCCCTCCTGCCCTCTACCTCCTCCCTCACCAATCTACCATCTACTCCCTCCTGCCCTCCACCTCCTGCCCTCTACATCCTCCTGCCCTCTACCTCCTCCCTCTCTCCCTACCCTCTACCTCCTCCCTCTCCCTCCTACCCTCTACTCCCTCCTGCCCCTCTACCTCCTACCCTCTACCTCCTTCCTCCTCCTCCTACCCTCTCTACTCCCTCCTGCCCTCTACCTCCTACCCTCTACCTCCTTCCTCCTCCTCCTACCCTCTACTCCCTCCTGCCCTCCTCCTGCCCTCTACTCCCTCCTGCCCTCTACCTCCTACCCTCTACCTCCTTCCTCCTCCTCCTACCCTCTACTCCCTCCTGCCCTCTACCTCCTACCCTCTACCTCCTTCCTCCTCCTCCTACCCTCTACTCCCTCCTGCCCTCTACCTCCTTCCTCCTCCTCCTGCCCTCTACTCCTTCCTCCCTCTCCCTCCACCAGACGTCGTCAGGTCACGTCCAGTTGGACAACTGTAATTTCGAGGAGCTCAGCTGCAGATCCAAGGGCCAGGAACTTGCCACGCTCGTTTCTGCTCATTCTCACAGGAAGCTCCGCCCACTTCCTGGGCGTGGCCCTCAGCCTGTTGGATAGCTGTGATTTCTCAGGAAGTGATTCGGCGTCCGTGACGGTTGAGGGCGCTCCAGTGATTGAGCGGAACTGGGCCTGTAAACACTTGGCCTCTCTGGCCCGAGTCACCACATCCTGGACCTCGCCTGGGAGCGGTAGCCCAGCTGGGGACACCTTGGGCGGGCATTCAGGAGCCACACAGCCCCCTGGGGCTACCGTCACCCTGGAGGACTGGAGCAAAGGAGAAACGGAGAGCAGGAGGAGAGGAGGAGGAGGAGGAGGGGAGGAAGGAGTGTGTCAGGATACGGTGATTGAGGACGGCTGGAGCGACAGCGCTCTTAGTGACGAGGAAGAGGAGGAGGAGGAGGAAAAAGGAGAGGAAGGTTCAGGACAAGGCAACAACAGTCTAAACTACAGACTGGCCCACAGTCACCACGGCCTCTCTCATCTCCTCAGACCCAACCAGGACGACTTCCCCTCGCTGACCCCTGAAGTCCGAACCCTGACCGAGGAGCTACAACGCGACCCCGGGGCCCAGGCGCTGATCGAGACAGTGCAGGGGTGCGTGCTGAGGCGCTGCCTGTTTCGGGACGGCAAGGGCGGCGTGCACGTGTGTAACCACGGAAACGCCAGGTTGGAAGGAAACGTGTTCCGGGGACTGACCTATGCCGTGCGCTGCATCCAGAACGCCACGGTAACCAGATAGGGCTGCCGATCTGATAGGATGGGTTGGTTGATTGATGGGTTGGTTGGTTGATTGAAGGGTTGGTTGATTGATTGATGGGTTGGTTGATGGATGGGTTTATTGATTGATGGGTTGGTTGATTGATGGGTTTATTGATTGATAGGTTGGTTGATTTATGGGTTGGTTGGTTGGTTTGTTGATTGATGGGTTGCTTGATTGATTGATGGGTTGGTTGATTGATGGGATGGTTGGTTGATTGATTGATGGGTTGCTTGATTGATGGGTTGGTTGATTGATGGGTTGGTTGGTTGATTGATGGGTTGGTTGATTGATGGGTTGGTTGATTGATTGATGGGTTGGTTGGTTGATTGATGGGTTGGTTGATTGATGGGTTGGTTGATTGATGGGTTGGTTGATTGATGGGTTGCTTGATTGAAGGGTTGGTTGGTTGATTGATGGGTTGGTTGGTTGGTTGATGGGTTAGTTGATTGATGGGTTGGTTTGTTGATTGGTTGGTTTGTTGATTGATTGATGGGTTTATTGATTGATGTGTTGGTTGATTGATGGGTTGGTTGATTGATGGGTTGGTTGATTGATGGGTTGGTTGGTTGATGGGTTGGTTTGTTGATGGGTTGGTTGATTGATGGGTTGGTTGGTTGGTTGATTGATGGGTTGGTTTGTTGATGGGTTTATTGATTGATAGGTTGGTTGATTTATGGGTTGGTTGGTTGGTTTGTTGATTGATGGGTTGCTTGATTGATGGGTTGGTTGGTTGATTGAAGGGTTGGTTGATTGATTGATGGGTTGGTTGATGGATGGGTTTATTGATTGATGGGTTGGTTGATTGATGGGTTTATTGATTGATAGGTTGGTTGATTTATGGGTTGGTTGGTTGGTTTGTTGATTGATGGGTTGCTTGATTGATTGATGGGTTGGTTGATTGATGGGATGGTTGGTTGATTGATTGATGGGTTGCTTGATTGATGGGTTGGTTGATTGATGGGTTGGTTGGTTGATTGATGGGTTGGTTGATTGATGGGTTGGTTGATTGATTGATGGGTTGGTTGGTTGATTGATGGGTTGGTTGATTGATGGGTTGGTTGATTGATGGGTTGGTTGATTGATGGGTTGCTTGATTGAAGGGTTGGTTGGTTGATTGATGGGTTGGTTGGTTGGTTGATGGGTTAGTTGATTGATGGGTTGGTTTGTTGATTGGTTGGTTTGTTGATTGATTGATGGGTTTATTGATTGATGTGTTGGTTGATTGATGGGTTGGTTGATTGATGGGTTGGTTGATTGATGGGTTGGTTGGTTGATGGGTTGGTTTGTTGATGGGTTGGTTGATTGATGGGTTGGTTGGTTGGTTGATTGATGGGTTGGTTTGTTGATGGGTGGGTTGGTTGGTTGGTTGGTTGGTTGGTTGATGGGTTGGTTTGTTGATGGGTTGGTTTGTTGATGGGTTGGTTGATTGATGGGTTGGTTGGTTGGTTGGTTGATGGGTTGGTTTGTTGATGGGTTGGTTTGTTGATGGGTTGGTTGATTGATGGGTTGGTTGGTTGGTTGGTTGATGGGTTGGTTTGTTGATGGGTTGGTTTGTTGATGGGTTGGTTGATTGATGGGTTGGTTGATTGATGGGTTGGTTGATGGGTTGGTTGGTTGATGGGTTGGTTTGTTGATGGGTTGGTTTGTTGATGGGTTGGTTGATTGATGGGTTGGTTGATTGATGGGTTGGTTGGTTGGTTGGTTGATGGGTTGGTTTGTTGATGTATATATCCTCCCTTAACTGAATGTGTTTAGATAGTAATGTCCACTACCGGTCAAAAGTTTTAGACCCCCTACTCATTCCAGGGTTTTCTTTATTTGTACTATTTTCTACATTGTAGAATAATAGTGAGGACATCACAACTATGAAATAACACGTATGGAATCATGTAGTAACCAAAAAAAGTGTTAAACAAATCAAAATATATTTGAGATTTGAGATTCTTCAAATAGCCACCCGTTGCCTTGATGACAGCTTTGCACACGCTTGGCATTCTCTCAACCAGCTTCATGAGGTAGTCACCTGGAATGCATTTCAACTAACAGGTGTACCTTCTTAAAAGTGCATTTGGGAAATGTCTTTCCTTTTTAATGCGTTTGAGCCAGTCAGTTGTGTTGTGACAAGGTAGGGGTGGTATACAGAAGATAGCCCTATTTGGTAAAAACCAAGTCCATATTATGGCAAGAACAGCTCAAATAAGCAAAGAAAAACGACAGTCCATCATTACTTTAAGACATGAAGGTCAGTCAATACGGAAAATGTCAAGAACTTTGAACATTTCTTTAAGTGCAGTCGCAAAAACCATCAAGCGCTACGATGAAACTGGCTCTCATGAGGACCGCCACAGGAAAAGAAGAGTTACCTCTGCTGCAGAGGATAAGTTCATTAGAGTTACCAGCCTCACAAATTGCAGCCCAAATAAATGCTTCACAAATTTCAAGTAACAGACACATCTCAACATCAACTGTTCAGTGGAGACTGTGAGAATCAGGCCTTCATGGTAGAATTGCTGCAAAGAAACCACTACTAAAGGACACCAATAAGAAGAAGAGACTTGCTTGGGCCAAGAAACACGAGCAATGGACATCAGACCGGTGGAAATCTGTCCTTTGGTCTGCTGTCCAAATTTGAGATTTTTGATTCCAACCGTCGTGTCTTTGTGAGATGCGGTACGTGTGAACGGATGATCTCAGCATGTGTGGTTCCCACCGTGAAGCATGGAGGAGGAGGTGTGATGGTGTGGTGATGCTTTGCTGGTGTCACGCTGTGATTTATTTAGAATTCAAGGCACACTTAACCAGCATGGTTACCACAGCATTCTGCAGCGATACGCCATCCCCATCTGGTTTGGGCTTAGTGGGACTATCATTTGTTTTTCAACAGGACAATGACCCAACACACCTCCATTCTGTGTAAGGGCTATTTTATTGCTGCACAATCACCCGACCTCAACCAAATTGAGATGGTTTGGGATGAGTCGGACCGCAGAGTGAAGGAAAAGCAGCCAACAAGTGCTCAGCATATGTGGGAACTCCACATATGGAAAAGCATTCCAGGTGAAGCTGGTTGAGAGAACACCAAGAGGGTGCAAAGGGTGGCTATTTGTAGAATCTGAAATATTAAATATATTTTGATTTATTTAACACATATTTTGGTTACTACATGATTCCATATGTGTTATTTCATAGTTTTGATGTCTTCACTATTATTCTACAATGTAGAAAATAAATAAACAACCCTTGAATGAGTAGGTGTTTCTCAAACTTGTTGTTGATCAAATATGATTGATTGAATCTCATTGGTGTGTGTATTTTGCGTGTGTGTGTGTGTGTGTGTGCGTGTGTTCCAGATTGTGATGCTCCGTAATGAGGTGTGTGAATGTCGTGATGTGTGTTCTAATGTGTGTGTGTGTGTGTGTGTGTGCGTGCGTGCGTGCGTGCGTGTGTGTGTGTGCGTGCGTGTGTGTGTGTGTGCGTGCGCGTGTGTGTGTGTGTGTGTGTGTGTGTTCCAGATTGTGATGCTC